>NC_088398.1:78084277-78109277 GCF_034236695.1 Oncorhynchus nerka | reverse complement strand
TGGGGTTGAGAGGGGAGCAGACATGCAGGAAGGTGGAGTTGAGAGGGGAGCAGATGTGCAGGAAGGTGGAGTTGAGAGGTTGAGGGGGGAGCAGACATGCAGGAAGGTGGAGTTGAGAGGTTGAGAGGGGAGCAGACGTGCAGGCAGGTGGGGTTGAGAGGGGAGCAGACGTGCAGGAAGGTGGGGTTGAGATGGGAGCAGACGTGTAGGAAGGTGGAGTTGAGATGGGAGCAGACTTGTAGGAAGGTGGGGTTGAGATGGGAGCAGATGTGTAGGAAGGTGGGGTTGAGAGGGGAGCAGACGTGTAGGAAGGTGGGGTTGAGAGGGGAGCAGACATGCAGGAAGGTGGAGTTGAGAGGGGAGCAGACATGCAGGAAGGTGGAGTTGAGAGGTTGAGAGGGGAGCAGACATGCAGGAAGGTGGAGTTGAGAGGGGAGCAGACATGCAGGAAGGTGGAGTTGAGAGGTTGAGAGGGGAGCAGACATGCAGGAAGGTGGAGTTGAGAGGGGAGCAGACATGCAGGAAGGTGGGGTTGAGAGGTTGAGAGGGGAGCAGACATGCAGGAAGGTGGGGTTGAGAGGGGAGCAGACATGCAGGAAGGTGGGGTTGAGAGGGGAGCAGACATGCAGGAAGGTGGGGTTGAGAGGGGAGCAGACATGCAGGAAGGTGGAGTTGAGAGGGGAGCAGACGTGTAGGAAGGTGGAGTTGAGAGGGGAGCAGACGTGTAGGAAGTTGGGGTTGAGAGGGGAGCAGACATGCAGGAAGGTGGAGTTGAGAGGGGAGCAGACGTGTAGGAAGGTGGAGTTGAGAGGGGAGCAGACATGCAGGAAGGTGGAGTTGAGAGGGGAGCAGATGTGCAGGAAGGTGGGGTTGAGAGGTTGAGGGGGGAGCAGACATGCAGGAAGGTGGAGTTGAGAGGGGAGCAGACATGCAGGAAGGTGGAGTTGAGAGGTTGAGGGGAGCAGACATGCAGGAAGGTGGACTTGAGAGGTTGAGGGGGAGCAGACATGCAGGAAGGTGGGGTTGAGAGGGGAGCAGACGTGTAGGAAGGTGGAGTTGAGAGGGGAGCAGACGTGTAGGAAGGTGGAGTTGAGAGGGGAGCAGACATGCAGGAAGGTGGAGTTGAGAGGGGAGCAGATGTGCAGGAAGGTGGGGTTGAGAGGGGAGCAGACATGCAGGAAGGTGGAGTTGAGGGGGAGCAGACATGCAGGAAGGTGGGGTTGAGAGGGGGAGCAGACATGCAGGAAGGTGGAGTTGAGAGGGGAGCAGACATGCAGGAAGGTGGAGTTGAGGGGGAGCAGACATGCAGGAAGGTGGGGTTGAGAGGGGAGCAGACATGCAGGAAGGTGGGGTTAAGAGGGGAGCAGACGTGCAGGAAGGTGGGGGTTAAGAGGGGAGCAGACGTGCAGGAAGGTGGGGTTGAGAGGGGAGCAGACATGTAGGAAGGTGGAGTTGAGAGGTTGAGAGGGGAGCAGACGTGCAGGAAGGTGGAGTTGAGAGGTTGAGAGGGGAGCAGACATGCAGGAAGGTGGAGTTGAGAGGGGAGCAGACATGCAGGAAGGTGGAGTTGAGAGGTTGAGAGGGGAGCAGACGTGCAGGAAGGTGGAGTTGAGAGGGGAGCAGACATGCAGGAAGGTGGAGTTGAGAGGGGAGCAGACATGCAGGAAGGTGGAGTTGAGAGGGGAGCAGACATGCAGGAAGGTGGAGTTGAGAGGGGAGCAGACATGCAGGAAGGTGGAGTTGAGAGGGGAGCAGACATGCAGGAAGGTGGAGTTGAGAGGGGAGCAGACATGCAGGAAGGTGGAGTTGAGAGGTTGAGAGGGGAGCAGACATGCAGGAAGGTGGGGTTGAGAGGGGAGCAGACATGCAGGAAGGTGGGGGTTGAGAGGGGAGCAGACGTGCAGGAAGGTGGGGTTGAGAGGGGAGCAGACATGCAGGAAGGTGGAGTTGAGAGGTTGAGAGGGGAGCAGACATGCAGGAAGGTGGAGTTGAGAGGGGAGCAGACGTGCAGGAAGGTGGAGTTGAGAGGTTGAGAGGGGAGCAGACGTGCAGGAAGGTGGAGTTGAGAGGGGAGCAGACATGCAGGATGGTGGAGTTGAGAGGTTGAGAGGGGAGCAGACATGCAGGAAGGTGGAGTTGAGAGGGGAGCAGACGTGCAGGAAGGTGGAGTTGAGAGGGGAGCAGACATGCAGGAAGGTGGAGTTGAGAGGTTGAGAGGGGAGCAGACATGCAGGAAGGTGGAGTTGAGAGGGGAGCAGACATGCAGGAAGGTGGAGTTGAGAGGATGAGAGGGGAGCAGACATGCAGGAAGGTGGAGTTGAGAGGGGAGCAGACGTGCAGGAAGGTGGAGTTGAGAGGGGAGCAGATATGCAGGAAGGTGGAGTTGAGAGGTTGAGAGGGGAGCAGACATGCAGGAAGGTGGAGTTGAGAGGTTGAGAGGGGAGCAGACGTGCAGGAAGGTGGGGTTGAGAGGGGAGCAGACATGCAGGAAGGTGGAGTTGAGAGGGGAGCAGACATGCAGGAAGGTGGAGTTGAGAGGGGAGCAGACATGCAGGAAGGTGGGGTTGAGAGGGGAGCAGACATGCAGGAAGGTGGGGTTGAGAGGGGAGCAGACATGCAGGAAGGTGGAGTTGAGAGGGGAGCAGACATGCAGGAAGGTGGGGTTGAGAGGGGAGCAGACATGCAGGAAGGTGGAGTTGAGAGGGGAGCAGACATGCAGGAAGGTGGAGTTGAGAGGGGAGCAGACATGCAGGAAGGTGGAGTTGAGAGGGGAGCAGACATGCAGGAAGGTGGAGTTGAGAGGGGAGCAGACATGCAGGAAGGTGGAGTTGAGAGGGGAGCAGACGTGCAGGAAGGTAGAGTTGAGAGGGGAGCAGACGTGCAGGAAGGTGGGGTTGAGATGGGAGCAGACATGCAGGAAGGTGGAGTTGAGATGGGAGCAGACATGCAGGAAGGTGGAGTTGAGAGGGGAGCAGACATGCAGGATGGTGGAGTTGAGAGGTTGAGGGGGGGAGCAGACGTGCAGGAAGGTGGGGTTGAGATGGGAGCAGACATGCAGGAAGGTGGAGTTGAGATGGGAGCAGACATGCAGGAAGGTGGAGTTGAGATGGGAGCAGACATGCAGGAAGGTGGGGTTGAGATGGGAGCAGATGTGCAGGAAGGTGGGGTTGAGAGGGGAGCAGACGTGTAGGAAGGTGGGGTTGAGAGGGGAGCAGACATGCAGGAAGGTGGGGTTGAGAGGGGAGCAGACATGCAGGAAGGTGGGGTTGAGAGGGAGCAGACATGCAGGAAGGTGGGGTTGAGGGGAGCAGACATGCAGGAAGGTGGGTTTGAGAGGGGAGCAGACATGCAGGAAGGTGGAGTTGAGAGGGAGCAGACGTGTAGGAAGGTGGAGTTGAGAGGGGAGCAGACGTGTAGGAAGGTGGGGTTGAGAGGGGAGCAGACATGCAGGAAGGTGGAGTTGAGAGGTTGAGAGGGAGCAGACATGCAGGAAGGTGGAGTTGAGAGGTTGAGAGGAGCAGACATGCAGGAAGGTGGGTTGAGAGGTTGAGAGGGAGCAGCAGACATGCAGGAAGGTGGAGTTGAGAGGGAGCAGACATGCAGGAAGGTGGAGTTGAGAGGGGAGCAGACATGCAGGAAGGTGGAGTTGAGAGGTTGAGAGGGGAGCAGACATGCAGGAAGGTGGGGTTGAGAGGGGAGCAGACATGCAGGAAGGTGGGGTTGAGAGGGGAGCAGACATGCAGGAAGGTGGGGTTGAGAGGGGAGCAGACATGCAGGAAGGTGGAGTTGAGAGGGGAGCAGACGTGTAGGAAGGTGGAGTTGAGAGGGGAGCAGACGTGTAGGAAGGTGGGGTTGAGAGGGGAGCAGACATGCAGGAAGGTGGAGTTGAGAGGGGAGCAGACATGCAGGAAGGTGGAGTTGAGAGGGGAGCAGACATGCAGGAAGGTGGAGTTGAGAGGGGAGCAGACGTGTAGGAAGGTGGAGTTGAGAGGGGAGCAGACGTGTAGGAAGGTGGAGTTGAGAGGGGAGCAGACGTGCAGGAAGGTGGAGTTGAGAGGGGAGCAGATGTGCAGGAAGGTGGAGTTGAGAGGTTGAGGGGGGAGCAGACATGCAGGAAGGTGGAGTTGAGAGGGGAGCAGACATGCAGGAAGGTGGACTTGAGAGGTTGAGGGGGGAGCAGACATGCAGGAAGGTGGGGTTGAGAGGGAGCAGATGTGTAGGAAGGTGGAGTTGAGAGGGGAGCAGACATGCAGGAAGGTGGAGTTGAGAGAGGGAGCAGATGTGCAGGAAGGTGGGGTTGAGAGGGGAGCAGACATGCAGGAAGGTGGAGTTGAGGGGGAGCAGACATGCAGGAAGGTGGGGTTGAGAGGGGAGCAGACGTGCAGGAAGGTGGGGTTGAGAGGGAGCAGACATGCAGGAAGGTGGAGTTGAGAGGTTGAGAGGTGAGCAGACGTGCAGGAAGGTGGAGTTGAGAGGGAGCAGACATGCAGGAAGGTGGAGTTGAGAGGGGAGCAGACATGCAGGAAGGTGGAGTTGAGAGGGGAGCAGACGTGCAGGAAGGTGGAGTTGAGAGGGGAGCAGACATGCAGGAAGGTGGAGTTGAGAGGTTGAGAGGGGAGCAGACATGCAGGAAGGTGGAGTTGAGGGGGAGCAGACATGCAGGAAGGTGGGGTTGAGAGGGAGCAGACGTGCAGGAAGGTGGGGGTTAAGAGGGGAGCAGACGTGCAGGAAGGTGGGGTTAAGAGGGGAGCAGGCGTGCAGGAAGGTGGGGTTGAGAGGGAGCAGACATGCAGGAAGGTGGAGTTGAGAGGTTGAGAGGGGAGCAGACATGCAGGAAGGTGGAGTTGAGGGGGAGCAGACATGCAGGAAGGTGGGGTTGAGAGGGGAGCAGACATGCAGGAAGGTGGGGTTAAGAGGGGAGCAGACGTGCAGGAAGGTGGGGTTGAGAGGGAGCAGACATGCAGGAAGGTGGAGTTGAGAGGTGAGCAGACATGCAGGAAGGTGGAGTTGAGAGGTTGAGAGGGGAGCAGACATGCAGGAAGGTGGAGTTGAGGGGGGAGCAGACATGCAGGAAGGTGGGGTTGAGAGGGGAGCAGACGTGCAGGAAGGTGGAGTTGAGAGGGGAGCAGACGTGCAGGAAGGTGGAGTTGAGAGGTTGAGAGGGGAGCAGACATGCAGGATGGTGGAGTTGAGAGGTTGAGAGGGGAGCAGACATGCAGGAAGGTGGAGTTGAGAGGGGAGCAGACGTGCAGGAAGGTGGAGTTGAGAGGGGAGCAGACATGCAGGAAGGTGGAGTTGAGAGGATGAGAGGGGAGCAGACATGCAGGAAGGTGGAGTTGAGAGGGGAGCAGACGTGCAGGAAGGTGGAGTTGAGAGGGGAGCAGATATGCAGGAAGGTGGAGTTGAGAGGTTGAGAGGGGAGCAGACATGCAGGAAGGTGGAGTTGAGAGGTTGAGAGGGGAGCAGACGTGCAGGAAGGTGGGGTTGAGAGGGGAGCAGACATGCAGGAAGGTGGAGTTGAGAGGTTGAGAGGGGAGCAGACATGCAGGAAGGTGGAGTTGAGAGGTTGAGAGGGGAGCAGACATGCAGGAAGGTGGAGTTTGAGAGGTTGAGAGGGGAGCAGACATGCAGGAAGGTGGAGTTGAGAGGTTGAGAGGGGAGCAGACATGCAGGAAGGTGGAGTTGAGAGGGGAGCAGACATGCAGGAAGGTGGAGTTGAGAGGGGAGCAGACATGCAGGAAGGTGGGGTTGAGAGGGGAGCAGACATGCAGGAAGGTGGGGTTGAGAGGGGAGCAGACATGCAGGAAGGTGGAGTTGAGAGGGAGCAGACATGCAGGAAGGTGGGGTTGAGAGGGGAGCAGACGTGCAGGAAGGTGGGGTTGAGAGGGACAGACGTGCAGGAAGGTGGGGTTGAGAGGGGAGCAGACATGCAGGAAGGTGGAGTTGAGAGGGGAGCAGACATGCAGCAAGGTGGAGTTGAGAGGTTGAGAGGGGAGCAGACATGCAGGAAGGTGGGGTTGAGAGGGGAGCAGACATGCAGGAAGGTGGAGTTGAGAGGGGAGCAGACATGCAGGAAGGTGGAGTTGAGAGGGGAGCAGACATGCAGGAAGGTGGAGTTGAGAGGGGAGCAGACATGCAGGAAGGTGGAGTTGAGAGGGGAGCAGACATGCAGGAAGGTAGAGTTGAGAGGGGAGCAGACATGCAGGAAGGTGGAGTTGAGAGGTTGAGAGGGGAGCAGACATGCAGGAAGGTGGGGTTGAGAGGGGAGCAGACATGCAGGAAGGTGGGGTTGAGAGGGGAGCAGACATGCAGGAAGGTGGAGTTGAGAGGGGAGCAGACGTGTAGGAAGGTGGAGTTGAGAGGGGAGCAGACGTGTAGGAAGGTGGGGTTGAGAGGGGAGCAGACATGCAGGAAGGTGGAGTTGAGAGGGGAGCAGACATGCAGGAAGGTGGAGTTGAGAGGATGAGAGGGGAGCAGACATGCAGGAAGGTGGAGTTGAGAGGTTGAGAGGGGAGCAGACATGCAGGAAGGTGGAGTTGAGAGGGGAGCAGACATGCAGGAAGGTGGAGTTGAGAGGTTGAGAGGGGAGCAGACATGCAGGAAGGTGGAGTTGAGAGGGGAGCAGACATGCAGGAAGGTGGAGTTGAGAGGGGAGCAGACGTGTAGGAAGGTGGAGTTGAGAGGGGAGCAGACGTGTAGGAAGGTGGGGTTGAGAGGGGAGCAGACATGCAGGAAGGTGGAGTTGAGAGGGGAGCAGACATGCAGGAAGGTGGAGTTGAGAGGGGAGCAGACATGCAGGAAGGTGGAGTTGAGAGGGGAGCAGACATGCAGGAAGGTGGAGTTGAGAGGGGAGCAGACGTGTAGGAAGGTGGAGTTGAGAGGGGAGCAGACGTGCAGGAAGGTGGAGTTGAGAGGGAGCAGATGTGCAGGAAGGTGGAGTTGAGAGGTTGAGGGGGAGCAGACATGCAGGAAGGTGGAGTTGAGAGGGGAGCAGACGTGCAGGAAGGTGGAGTTGAGAGGGGAGCAGATGTGCAGGAAGGTGGAGTTGAGAGGTTGAGGGGGGAGCAGACATGCAGGAAGGTGGCGTTGAGAGGGGAGCAGATGTGTAGGAAGGTGGAGTTGAGAGGGGAGCAGACATGCAGGAAGGTGGAGTTGAGAGCGGAGCAGATGTGCAGGAAGGTGGGGTTGAGAGGGGAGCAGACATGTAGGAAGGTGGAGTTGAGGGGGGAGCAGACATGCAGGAAGGTGGGGTTGAGAGGGGAGCAGACCTGCAGGAAGGTGGGGGTTAAGAGGGGAGCAGACGTGCAGGAAGGTGGGGTTGAGAGGGGAGCAGACATGCAGGAAGGTGGAGTTGAGAGGTTGAGAGGTGAGCAGACGTGCAGGAAGGTGGAGTTGAGAGGGGAGCAGACATGCAGGAAGGTGGAGTTGAGAGGGGAGCAGACATGCAGGAAGGTGGAGTTGAGAGGGGAGCAGACATGCAGGAAGGTGGAGTTGAGAGGTTGAGAGGGGAGCAGACGTGCAGGAAGGTGGAGTTGAGAGGGGAGCAGACATGCAGGAAGGTGGAGTTGAGAGGTTGAGGGGAGCAGACATGCAGGAAGGTGGAGTTGAGAGGTTGAGAGGGGAGCAGACGTGCAGGAAGGTGGAGTTGAGAGGGAGCAGACATGCAGGAAGGTGGAGTTGAGAGGGGAGCAGACATGCAGGAAGGTGGAGTTGAGGGGGAGCAGACATGCAGGAAGGTGGAGTTGAGAGGGGAGCAGACGTGCAGGAAGGTGGGGTTAAGAGGGGAGCAGACGTGCAGGAAGGTGGGGTTGAGAGGGGAGCAGACATGCAGGAAGGTGGAGTTGAGAGGTTGAGAGGGGAGCAGACATGCAGGAAGGTGGAGTTGAGAGGGGAGCAGACGTGCAGGAAGGTGGAGTTGAGAGGTTGAGAGGGGAGCAGACGTGCAGGAAGGTGGAGTTGAGAGGTTGAGAGGGGAGCAGACATGCAGGATGGTGGAGTTGAGAGGTTGAGAGGGGAGCAGACATGCAGGAAGGTGGAGTTGAGAGGGGAGCAGACATGCAGGAAGGTGGAGTTGAGAGGGGAGCAGACATGCAGGAAGGTGGAGTTGAGAGGGGAGCAGACATGCAGGAAGGTGGAGTTGAGAGGTTGAGAGGGGAGCAGACGTGCAGGAAGGTGGAGTTGAGAGGGGAGCAGACATGCAGGAAGGTGGAGTTGAGAGGTTGAGGGGAGCAGACATGCAGGAAGGTGGAGTTGAGAGGTTGAGAGGGGAGCAGACGTGCAGGAAGGTGGAGTTGAGAGGGGAGCAGACATGCAGGAAGGTGGAGTTGAGAGGGGAGCAGACATGCAGGAAGGTGGAGTTGAGGGGGGAGCAGACATGCAGGAAGGTGGAGTTGAGAGGGGAGCAGACGTGCAGGAAGGTGGGGGTTAAGAGGGGAGCAGACGTGCAGGAAGGTGGGGTTGAGAGGGGAGCAGACATGCAGGAAGGTGGAGTTGAGAGGTTGAGAGGGGAGCAGACATGCAGGAAGGTGGAGTTGAGAGGGGAGCAGACGTGCAGGAAGGTGGAGTTGAGAGGTTGAGAGGGGAGCAGACGTGCAGGAAGGTGGAGTTGAGAGGTTGAGAGGGGAGCAGACATGCAGGATGGTGGAGTTGAGAGGTTGAGAGGGGAGCAGACATGCAGGAAGGTGGAGTTGAGAGGGGAGCAGACATGCAGGAAGGTGGAGTTGAGAGGTTGAGAGGGGAGCAGACATGCAGGAAGGTGGAGTTGAGAGGGGAGCAGACATGCAGGAAGGTGGAGTTGAGAGGATGAGAGGGGAGCAGACATGCAGGAAGGTGGAGTTGAGAGGGGAGCAGACATGCAGGAAGGTGGAGTTGAGAGGTTGAGAGGGGAGCAGACGTGCAGGAAGGTGGGGTTGAGAGGGGAGCAGACATGCAGGAAGGTGGAGTTGAGAGGTTGAGAGGGGAGCAGACATGCAGGAAGGTGGAGTTTGAGAGGTTGAGAGGGGAGCAGACATGCAGGAAGGTGGAGTTGAGGGGAGCAGACATGCAGGAAGGTGGGGTTGAGAGGGGAGCAGACATGCAGGAAGGTGGGGTTAAGAGGGGAGCAGACGTGCAGGAATGTGGGGTTGAGAGGGGAGCAGACATGCAGGAAGGTGGAGTTGAGAGGTTGAGAGGGGAGCAGACATGCAGGAAGGTGGAGTTGAGAGGTTGAGAGGGGAGCAGACATGCAGGAAGGTGGAGTTGAGAGGGGAGCAGCCATGCAGGAAGGTGGAGTTGAGAGGGGAGCAGACATGCAGGAAGGTGGAGTTGAGAGGTTGAGAGGGGAGCAGACATGCAGGAAGGTGGAGTTTGAGAGGTTGAGAGGGGAGCAGACATGCAGGAAGGTGGAGTTGAGAGGTTGAGAGGGGAGCAGACATGCAGGAAGGTGGAGTTGAGAGGGGAGCAGACATGCAGGAAGGTGGAGTTGAGAGGGGAGCAGACATGCAGGAAGGTGGAGTTGAGAGGTTGAGAGGGGAGCAGACATGCAGGAAGGTGGGGTTGAGAGGGAGCAGACATGCAGGAAGGTGGAGTTGAGAGGGGAGCAGACATCCAGGAAGGTGGAGTTGAGAGGGAGCAGACATGCAGGAAGGTGGAGTTGAGAGGGGAGCAGACATGCAGGAAGGTGGAGTTGAGAGGGGAGCAGACATGCAGGAAGGTGGGGTTGAGAGGGGAGCAGACATGCAGGAAGGTGGGGTTGAGATGGGAGCAGACATGCAGGAAGGTGGGGTTGAGAGGGGAGCAGACATGCAGGAAGGTGGAGTTGAGAGGGGAGCAGACGTGCAGGAAGGTGGGGTTGAGATGGGAGCAGACGTGTAGGAAGGTGGAGTTGAGAGGTTGAGGGGGGAGCAGACGTGCAGGAAGGTGGGGTTGAGATGGGAGCAGACATGCAGGAAGGTGGAGTTGAGATGGGAGCAGACGTGTAGGAAGGTGGGGTTGAGATGGGAGCAGATGTGCAGGAAGGTGGGGTTGAGAAGGGAGCAGACGTGTAGGAAGGTGGGGTTGAGAGGGGAGCAGATGTGCAGGAAGGTGGGGTTGAGAGGGGAGCAGACATGCAGGAAGGTGGAGTTGAGATGGGAGCAGACATGCAGGAAGGTGGAGTTGAGAGGGGAGCAGACATGCAGGAAGGTGGAGTTGAGAGGGGAGCAGACATGCAGGAAGGTGGAGTTGAGAGGTTGAGAGGGGAGCAGACATGCAGGAAGGTGGGGTTGAGAGGGGAGCAGACATGCAGGAAGGTGGAGTTGAGAGGGGAGCAGACATGCAGGAAGGTGGAGTTGAGAGGTTGAGAGGGGAGCAGACATGCAGGAAGGTGGAGTTGAGAGGTTGAGAGGGGAGCAGACATGCAGGAAGGTGGAGTTGAGAGGTTGAGAGGGGAGCAGACATGCAGGAAGGTGGGGTTGAGAGGGAGCAGACATGCAGGAAGGTGGAGTTGAGAGGGGAGCAGACATGCAGGAAGGTGGGGTTGAGATGGGAGCAGACATGCAGGAAGGTGGGGTTGAGGGGGGAGCAGACATGCAGGAAGGTGGGGTTGAGAGGGGAGCAGACATGCAGGAAGGTGGAGTTGAGAGGTTGAGAGGGGAGCAGACATGCAGGAAGGTGGAGTTGAGAGGTTGAGAGGGAGCAGACATTTAGGAAGGTGGAGTTGAGAGGTTGAGAGGGGAGCAGACATTTAGGAAGGTGGAGTTGAGAGGTTGAGAGATGCAGGGGAGCAGACATGCAGGAAGGTGGAGTTGAGAGGGGAGCAGACATGCAGGAAGGTGGAGTTGAGAGGGGAGCAGACATGCAGGAAGGTGGAGTTGAGAGGTTGAGAGGGGAGCAGACATGCAGGAAGGTGGAGTTGAGAGGGGAGCAGACATGCAGGAAGGTGGGGTTGAGATGGGAGCAGACATGCAGGAAGGTGGGGTTGAGGGGGGAGCAGACATGCAGGAAGGTGGGGTTGAGAGGGGAGCAGACATGCAGGAAGGTAGAGTTGAGAGGGGAGCAGACATGCAGGAAGGTGTGGTTGAGAGGGGAGCAGACATGCAGGAAGGTGGAGTTGAGAGGGGATCAGACATGCAGGAAGGTGGAGTTGAGAGGTTGAGGGGGGAGCAGACATGCAGGAAGGTGGGGTTGAGATGGGAGCAGACATGCAGGAAGGTGGAGTTGAGAGGGGAGCAGACATGCAGGAAGGTGGAGTTGAGAGGGGAGCAGACATGCAGGAAGGTGGGGTTGAGGGGAGCAGACATGCAGGAAGGTGGGGTTGAGAGGGGAGCAGACATGCAGGAAGGTGTGGTTGAGGGGAGCAGACATGCAGGAAGGTGGAGTTGAGAGGGAGCAGACATGCAGGAAGGTGGAGTTGAGAGGGGAGCAGACATGCAGGAAGGTGGGGTTGAGATGGGAGCAGACATGCAGGAAGGTGGGGTTGAGAGGGGAGCAGACATGCAGGAAGGTGGGGTTGAGAGGGGAGCAGACATGCAGGAAGGTGGAGTTGAGAGGTTGAGAGGGGAGCAGACATGCAGGAAGGTGGAGTTGAGAGGGGAGCAGACATGCAGGAAGGTGGAGTTGAGAGGTTGAGAGGAGCAGACATGCAGGAAGGTGGAGTTGAGGGGAGCAGACATGCAGGAAGGTGGAGTTGAGATGGGAGCAGACATGCAGGAAGGTGGAGTTGAGAGGGGAGCAGACGTGCAGGAAGGTGGGGTTGAGAGGGAGCAGACGTGCAGGAAGGTGGAGTTGAGAGGGGAGCAGACGTGCAGGAAGGTGGAGTTGAGATGGGAGCAGACGTGTAGGAAGGTGGAGTTGAGAGGTTGAGGGGGAGCAGACGTGCAGGAAGGTGGGGTTGAGAGGTTGAGGGGGAGCAGACATGCAGGAAGGTGGAGTTGAGATGGGAGCAGACGTGTAGGAAGGTGGGGTTGAGATGGGACAGATGTGCAGGAAGGTGGGGTTGAGAAGGGAGCAGACATGTAGGAAGGTGGGGTTGAGAGGGGAGCAGACATGCAGGAAGGTGGGGTTGAGAGGGAGCAGATGTGCAGGAAGGTGGAGTTGAGATGGGAGCAGACATGCAGGAAGGTGGAGTTGAGAGGGGAGCAGACATGCAGGAAGGTGGAGTTGAGAGGGGAGCAGACTTGCAGGAAGGTGGAGTTGAGAGGTTGAGAGGGGAGCAGACATGCAGGAAGGTGGGGTTGAGAGGGGAGCAGACATGCAGGAAGGTGGAGTTGAGAGGGGAGCAGACATGCAGGAAGGTGGAGTTGAGAGGTTGAGAGGGGAGCAGACATGCAGGAAGGTGGAGTTGAGAGGTTGAGAGGGGAGCAGACATGCAGGAAGGTGGAGTTGAGAGGGGAGCAGACATGCAGGAAGGTGGAGTTGAGAGGTTGAGAGGGGAGCAGACATGCAGGAAGGTGGGGTTGAGAGGGGAGCAGACATGCAGGAAGGTGGAGTTGAGAGGGGAGCAGACATGCAGGAAGGTGGAGTTGAGAGGTTGAGAGGGGAGCAGACATGCAGGAAGGTGGAGTTGAGAGGTTGAGAGGGGAGCAGACATGCAGGAAGGTGGAGTTGAGAGGGGAGCAGACATGCAGGAAGGTGGAGTTGAGAGGTTGAGAGGGGAGCAGACATGCAGGAAGGTGGGGTTGAGAGGGGAGCAGACATGCAGGAAGGTGGAGTTGAGAGGGGAGCAGACATGCAGGAAGGTGGGGTTGAGATGGGAGCAGACATGCAGGAAGGTGGGGTTGAGGGGGGAGCAGACATGCAGGAAGGTGGGGTTGAGAGGGGAGCAGACATGCAGGAAGGTGGAGTTGAGAGGTTGAGAGGGGAGCAGACATGCAGGAAGGTGGAGTTGAGAGGTTGAGAGGGGAGCAGACATTTAGGAAGGTGGAGTTGAGAGGTTGAGAGGGGAGCAGACATTTAGGAAGGTGGAGTTGAGAGGTTGAGAGGGGAGCAGACATGCAGGAAGGTGGAGTTGAGAGGGGAGCAGACATGCAGGAAGGTGGAGTTGAGAGGGGAGCAGACATGCAGGAAGGTGGAGTTGAGAGGTTGAGAGGGGAGCAGACATGCAGGAAGGTGGAGTTGAGAGGGGAGCAGACATGCAGGAAGGTGGGGTTGAGATGGGAGCAGACATGCAGGAAGGTGGGGTTGAGGGGGGAGCAGACATGCAGGAAGGTGGGGTTGAGAGGGGAGCAGACATGCAGGAAGGTGGAGTTGAGAGGGAGCAGACATGCAGGAAGGTGTGGTTGAGAGGGAGCAGACATGCAGGAAGGTGGAGTTGAGAGGGGATCAGACATGCAGGAAGGTGGAGTTGAGAGGTTGAGGGGGGAGCAGACATGCAGGAAGGTGGGGTTGAGATGGGAGCAGACATGCAGGAAGGTGGAGTTGAGAGGGGAGCAGACATGCAGGAAGGTGGAGTTGAGAGGGAGCAGACATGCAGGAAGGTGGGGTTGAGAGGGGAGCAGACATGCAGGAAGGTGGGGTTGAGAGGGGAGCAGACATGCAGGAAGGTGGGTTGAGAGGGAGCAGACATGCAGGAAGGTGGAGTTGAGAGGGGAGCAGACATGCAGGAAGGTGGAGTTGAGAGGGGAGCAGACATGCAGGAAGGTGGGGTTGAGATGGGAGCAGACATGCAGGAAGGTGGGGTTGAGAGGGGAGCAGACATGCAGGAAGGTGGGGTTGAGAGGGGAGCAGACATGCAGGAAGGTGGAGTTGAGAGGTTGAGAGGGGAGCAGACATGCAGGAAGGTGGAGTTGAGAGGGGAGCAGACATGCAGGAAGGTGGAGTTGAGAGGTTGAGAGGGGAGCAGACATGCAGGAAGGTGGAGTTGAGAGGGGAGCAGACATGCAGGAAGGTGGAGTTGAGATGGGAGCAGACATGCAGGAAGGTGGAGTTGAGAGGGGAGCAGACGTGCAGGAAGGTGGGGTTGAGAGGGGAGCAGACGTGCAGGAAGGTGGAGTTGAGAGGGGAGCAGACGTGCAGGAAGGTGGAGTTGAGATGGGAGCAGACGTGTAGGAAGGTGGAGTTGAGAGGTTGAGGGGGGAGCAGACGTGCAGGAAGGTGGGGTTGAGATGGGAGCAGACATGCAGGAAGGTGGAGTTGAGATGGGAGCAGACGTGTAGGAAGGTGGGGTTGAGATGGGAGCAGATGTGCAGGAAGGTGGGGTTGAGAAGGGAGCAGACGTGTAGGAAGGTGGGGTTGAGAGGGGAGCAGATGTGCAGGAAGGTGGGGTTGAGAGGGGAGCAGATGTGCAGGAAGGTGGAGTTGAGATGGGAGCAGACATGCAGGAAGGTGGAGTTGAGAGGGGAGCAGACATGCAGGAAGGTGGAGTTGAGAGGGGAGCAGACTTGCAGGAAGGTGGAGTTGAGAGGTTGAGAGGGGAGCAGACATGCAGGAAGGTGGGGTTGAGAGGGGAGCAGACATGCAGGAAGGTGGAGTTGAGAGGGGAGCAGACATGCAGGAAGGTGGAGTTGAGAGGTTGAGAGGGGAGCAGACATGCAGGAAGGTGGAGTTGAGAGGTTGAGAGGGGAGCAGACATGCAGGAAGGTGGAGTTGAGAGGGGAGCAGACATGCAGGAAGGTGGAGTTGAGAGGTTGAGAGGGGAGCAGACATGCAGGAAGGTGGGGTTGAGAGGGGAGCAGACATGCAGGAAGGTGGAGTTGAGAGAGGGAGCAGACATGCAGGAAGGTGGGGTTGAGATGGGAGCAGACATGCAGGAAGGTGGGGTTGAGGGGGGAGCAGACATGCAGGAAGGTGGGGTTGAGAGGGGAGCAGACATGCAGGAAGGTGGAGTTGAGAGGTTGAGAGGGGAGCAGACATGCAGGAAGGTGGAGTTGAGAGGTTGAGAGGGGAGCAGACATTTAGGAAGGTGGAGTTGAGAGGTTGAGAGGGGAGCAGACATGCAGGAAGGTGGAGTTGAGAGGGGAGCAGACATGCAGGAAGGTGGAGTTGAGAGGGGAGCAGACATGCAGGAAGGTGGAGTTGAGAGGGGAGCAGACATGCAGGAAGGTGGAGTTGAGAGGTTGAGAGGGGAGCAGACATGCAGGAAGGTGGGGTTGAGAGGGGAGCAGACATGCAGGAAGGTGGAGTTGAGAGGGGAGCAGACATGCAGGAAGGTGGGGTTGAGATGGGAGCAGACATGCAGGAAGGTGGGGTTGAGGGGGGAGCAGACATGCAGGAAGGTGGGGTTGAGAGGGGAGCAGACATGCAGGAAGGTAGAGTTGAGAGGGAGCAGACATGCAGGAAGGTGTGGTTGAGAGGGGAGCAGACATGCAGGAAGGTGGAGTTGAGAGGGGGATCAGACATGCAGGAAGGTGGAGTTGAGAGGTTGAGGGGGAGCAGACATGCAGGAAGGTGGGGTTGAGATGGGAGCAGACATGCAGGAAGGTGGAGTTGAGAGGGGAGCAGACATGCAGGAAGGTGGAGTTGAGAGGGAGCAGACATGCAGGAAGGTGGAGTTGAGATGGGAGCAGACATGCAGGAAGGTGGGGTTGAGGGGGAGCAGACATGCAGGAAGGTGGGGTTGAGAGGGGAGCAGACATGCAGGAAGGTGGAGTTGAGAGGGGAGCAGACATGCAGGAAGGTGGGTTGAGAGGGGAGCAGACATGCAGGAAGGTGGAGTTGAGAGGGGAGCAGATGTGCAGGAAGGTGGAGTTGGAGGGGGGAGCAGACATGCAGGAAGGTGGAGTTGAGAGGGGAGCAGACGTGCAGGAAGGTGGAGTTGAGAGGGGAGCAGACATGCAGGAAGGTGGAGTTGAGAGGTTGGAGCAGACATGCAGGAAGGTGGAGTTGAGAGGGGAGCAGACATGCAGGAAGGTGGAGTTGAGATGGGAGCAGACATGCAGGAAGGTGGAGTTGAGAGGGGAGCAGACATGCAGGAAGGTGGGGTTGAGAGGGGAGAGACGTTGAGTTGAGAGGGGAGCAGACGTGCAGGAAGGTGGGGTTGAGAGGGGAGCAGACATGCAGGAAGGTGGAGTTGAGAGGTTGAGGGGGAGCAGACGTGCAGGAAGGGTGGGGTTGAGATGGGAGCAGACATGCAGGAAGGTGGAGTTGAGATGGGAGCAGACGTGCAGGAAGGTGGGGTTGAGATGGGAGCAGATGTGCAGGAAGGTGGGGTTGAGAGGGAGCAGACATGTAGGAAGGTGGGGTTGAGAGGAGCAGATGTGCAGGAAGGTGGAGTTGAGAGGGGAGCAGATGTGCAGGAAGGTGGAGTTGAGATGGGAGCAGACATGCAGGAAGGTGGAGTTGAGAGGGAGCAGACATGCAGGAAGGTGGAGTTGAGAGGGGAGCAGACTTGCAGGAAGGTGGAGTTGAGAGGTTGAGAGGGGAGCAGACATGCAGGAAGGTGGGGTTGAGAGGGAGCAGACATGCAGGAAGGTGGAGTTGAGAGGGGAGCAGACATGCAGGAAGGTGGAGTTGAGAGGTTGAGAGGGGAGCAGACATGCAGGAAGGTGGAGTTGAGAGGTTGAGAGGGGAGCAGACATGCAGGAAGGTGGAGTTGAGGGAGAGGGGAGCAGACATGCAGGAAGGTGGAGTTGAGAGGTTGAGAGGGGAGCAGACATGCAGGAAGGTGGGGTTGAGAGGGGAGCAGACATGCAGGAAGGTGGAGTTGAGAGGGGAGCAGACATGCAGGAAGGTGGGGTTGAGATGGGAGCAGACATGCAGGAAGGTGGGGTTGAGGGGGAGCAGACATGCAGGAAGGTGGGGTTGAGAGGGAGCAGACATGCAGGAAGGTGGAGTTGAGAGGTTGAGAGAGGGGGAGCAGACATGCAGGAAGGTGGAGTTGAGAGGTTGAGAGGGGAGCAGACATGCAGGAAGGTGGAGTTGAGAGGTTGAGAGGGGAGCAGACATGCAGGAAGGTGGAGTTGAGAGGGGAGCAGACATGCAGGAAGGTGGAGTTGAGAGGGGAGCAGACATGCAGGAGGTGGAGTTGAGGAGGTTGAGAGGGGAGCAGACATGCAGGAAGGTGGGGTTGAGGGGAGCAGACATGCAGGAAGGTGGAGTTGAGAGGGGAGCAGACATGCAGGAAGGTGGGGTTGAGATGGGAGCAGACATGCAGGAAGGTGGGGTTGAGGGGGAGCAGACATGCAGGAAGGTGGGGTTGAGAGGGGAGCAGACATGCAGGAAGGTAGAGGAGAGGAGCAGACATGCAGGAAGGTGTGGTTGAGAGGGAGCAGACATGCAGGAAGGTGGAGTTGAGAGGGGAGCAGACATGCAGGAAGGTGGAGTTGAGAGGTTGAGGGGAGCAGACATGCAGGAAGGTGGGGTTGAGATGGGAGCAGACATGCAGGAAGGTGGAGTTGAGAGGGGGAGCAGACATGCAGGAAGGTGGAGTTGAGAGGGAGCAGACATGCAGGAAGGTGGAGTTGAGAGGGGAGCAGACATGCAGGAAGGTGGGGTTGAGGGGGGAGCAGACATGCAGGAAGGTGGGGTTGAGAGGGGAGCAGACATGCAGGAAGGTGGAGTTGAGAGGGGAGCAGACATGCAGGAAGGTGTGGTTGAGAGGGGAGCAGACATGCAGGAAGGTGGAGTTGAGAGGGGAGCAGATGTGCAGGAAGGTGGAGTTGAGAGGGGAGCAGACATGCAGGAAGGTGGAGTTGAGAGGTTGAGAGGGGAGCAGACGTGCAGGAAGGTGGAGTTGAGAGGGGAGCAGTCATGCAGGAAGGTGGAGTTGAGAGGGGATCAGACATGCAGGAAGGTGGAGTTGAGAGGTTGAGAGGGGAGCAGACGTGCAGGAAGGTGGGGTTGAGAGGGGAGCAGACATGCAGGAAGGTGGAGTTGAGAGGTTGAGAGGGGAGCAGACATGCAGGAAGGTGGAGTTGAGAGGTTGAGAGGGGAGCAGACATGCAGGAAGGTGGAGTTGAGAGGGGAGCAGACATGCAGGAAGGTGGAATTGAGAGGTTGAGAGGGGAGCAGACATGCAGGAAGGTGGGGTTGAGAGGGGAGCAGACATGCAGGAAGGTGGAGTTGAGGGAGCAGACATGCAGGAAGGTGGAGTTGAGAGGGGAGCAGACATGCAGGAAGGTGGGGTTGAGATGGGAGCAGACATGCAGGAAGGTGGGGTTGAGAGGGGAGCAGACATGCAGGAAGGTGGGGTTGAGAGGGAGCAGACATGCAGGAAGGTGGAGTTGAGAGGTTGAGAGGGGAGCAGACATGCAGGAAGGTGGGTTGAGAGGGGAGCAGACATGCAGGAAGGTGGAGTTGAGGTTGAGGGGGAGCAGACATGCAGGAAGGTGGAGTTGAGAGGTTGAGAGGGGAGCAGACATGCAGGAAGGTGGAGTTGAGAGGTTGAGAGGGGAGCAGACGTGCAGGAAGGTGGAGTTGAGAGGGAGCAGACGTGCAGGAAGGTGGAGTTGAGAGGGGAGCAGACATGCAGGAAGGTGGAGTTGAGAGGGGAGCAGATGTGCAGGAAGGTGGAGTTGAGAGGGAGCAGACGTGCAGGAAGGTGGAGTTGAGAGGGGAGCAGACATGCAGGAAGGTGGAGTTGAGAGGTTGAGAGGGGAGCAGACATGCAGGAAGGTGGAGGTTGAGAGGGAGCAGTTGAGAGGTTGAGCAGACATGCAGGAAGGTGGAGTTGAGAGGTTGAGAGGGGAGCAGACATGCAGGAAGGTGGAGTTGAGAGGTTGAGAGGGAGCAGACATGCAGGAAGGTGGAATTGAGAGGTTGAGAGGGGAGCAGACGTGCAGGAAGGTGGAGTTGAGAGGGGAGCAGACATGCAGGAAGGTGGAGTTGAGAGGGGAGCAGATGTGCAGGAAGGTGGAGTTGAGGGGAGCAGACATGCAGGAAGGTGGAGTTGAGGGGGGAGCAGACATGCAGGAAGGTGGGGGTTAAGAGGGGAGCAGACGTGCAGGAAGGTGGGGTTGAGAGGGGAGCAGACGTGCAGGAAGGTGGGGTTGAGAGGGGAGCAGACGTGCAGGAAGGTGGGGTTGAGAGGGGAGCAGACGTGCAGGAAGGTGGGGTTGAGAGGGGAGCAGACGTGCAGACATGCAGGAAGGTGGAGTTGAGAGGTTGAGAGGGGAGCAGACATGCAGGAAGGTGGAGTTGAGAGGTTGAGAGGGGAGCAGACATGCAGGAAGGTGGAGTTGAGAGGTTGAGAGGGGAGCAGACATGCAGGAAGGTGGAGGTTGAGAGGGGAGCAGACGTGCAGGAAGGTGGAGTTGAGAGGGGAGCAGACATGCAGGAAGGTGGAGTTGAGAGGGGAGCAGACATGCAGGAAGGTGGAGTTGAGAGGGGAGCAGACATGCAGGAAGGTGGAGTTGAGAGGGGAGCAGACGTGCAGGAAGGTGGAGTTGAGAGGGGAGCAGACGTGCAGGAAGGTGGAGTTGAGGGGGGAGCAGACGTGCAGGAAGGTGGGGTTGAGAGGGGAGCAGACATGCAGGAAGGTGGGGGTTAAGAGGGGAGCAGACGTGCAGGAAGGTGGGGTTGAGAGGGGAGCAGACGTGCAGGAAGGTGGGGTTGAGAGGGGAGCAGACGTGCAGGAAGGTGGGGTTGAGAGGGGAGCAGACATGCAGGAAGGTGGAGTTGAGAGGGGAGCAGACGTGCAGGAAGGTGGAGTTGAGAGGGGAGCAGACGTGCAGGAAGGTGGAGTTGAGAGGGGAGCAGACGTGCAGGAAGGTGGAGTTGAGAGGGGAGCAGACGTGCAGGAAGGTGGAGTTGAGAGGGGAGCAGACGTGCAGGAAGGTGGGGTTGAGAGGGGAGCAGACGTGCAGGAAGGTGGAGTTGAGAGGGGAGCAGACATGCAGGAAGGTGGAGTTGAGAGGGGAGCAGACATGCAGGAAGGTGGAGTTGAGAGGTTTAGAGGGGAGCAGACATGCAGGAAGGTGGAGTTGAGAGGTTTAGAGGGGAGCAGACATGCAGGAAGGTGGAGTTGAGAGGTTGAGAGGGGAGCAGAGATGCAGGAAGGTGGAGTTGAGAGGTTGAGGGGGGAGCAGACATGCAGGAAGGTGGAGTTGAGAGGGGAGCAGACATGCAGGAAGGTGGAGTTGAGAGGTTGAGAGGGGAGCAGACATGCAGGAAGGTGGGGTTGAGAGGTTGAGAGGGGAGCAGTCATGCAGGAAGGTGGAGTTGAGAGGGGAGCAGACATGCAGGAAGGTGGGGTTGAGAGAGGAGCAGACATGCAGGAAGGTGGAGTTGAGAGGGGAGCAGACATGCAGGAAGGTGGAGTTGAGAGGGGAGCAGACATGCAGGAAGGTGGAGTTGAGGGGAGCAGACATGCAGGAAGGTGGGGTTGAGAGGGGAGCAGACATGCAGGAAGGTGGGGTTGAGAGGGGAGCAGACATGCAGGAAGGTGGAGTTGAGAGGAGAGCAGACATGCAGGAAGGTGGAGTTGAGAGGGGAGCAGACATGCAGGAAGGTGGAGTTGAGAGGTTGAGTGGGGAGCAGACATGCAGGAAGGTGGAGTTGAGAGGTTGAGGGGGAGCAGACATGCAGGAAGGTGGAGTTGAGAGGTTGAGGGGGGAGCAGACATGCAGGAAGGTGGAGTTGAGAGGGGAGCAGACATGCAGGAAGGTGGGGTTGAGAGGGGAGCAGACATGCAGGAAGTAGGGGTTGAGAGGGGAGCAGACATGCAGGAAGGTGGAGTTGAGAGGGGAGCAGACGTGTAGGAAGGTGGAGTTGAGAGGGGAGCAGACGTGTAGGAAGGTGTGGTTGAGAGGGGAGCAGACATGCAGGAAGGTGGAGTTGAGAGGGGAGCAGACATGCAGGAAGGTGGAGTTGAGAGGGGAGCAGACATGCAGGAAGGTGGAGTTGAGAGGGGAGCAGACGTGCAGGAAGGTGGGGTTGAGAGGGGAGCAGACATGCAGGAAGGTGGAGTTGAGAGGGGAGCAGACATGCAGGAAGGTGGAGTTGAGAGGTTGAGGGGGGAGCAGACATGCAGGAAGGTGGGGTTGAGAGGGGAGCAGATGTGTAGGAAGGTGGAGTTGAGAGGGGAGCAGACATGCAGGAAGGTGGAGTTGAGAGGGGAGCAGACGTGCAGGAAGGTCTCCCTTCTCTCCCCCTCTCCTTTCTCCTCCCCTCCTCTCTTCTCCACCTCCTCTCTCCCCCTCTCCTTCTCTCCTCTCCTCTCCTCTCTCTTCCCCCTCGCTCTCCTTCTCTCCCCCTCTCCTTTTCTCCTCTCCTCTCTCTCCCCTCCCTCCTCTCCCCCTCTCATTCTCTCCTCTCCTCTCTCTTCCCCCTCCAACTCCTTCTCTCTCTCCCCTCTCCTTTCTCCTCCCTCTCTTCCCCCTCCCTCTCCTTCTCTCCCCTCTCATTTTCTCCTCTCCTCTCTCTTCCCCTCCCTCCTCTCCTCTCTCTCCCCCCTTCCTTCTTCTCTCCTCTACTCTCTTCCTCGATCTTTCTCTGTCATACTCTCTTTTCATCATTCCCTCTGCTCCAAGACCACTCTCTCTCAATTTCAATTTAAGGGCTTTATTGGCACAGGAAACATATGTTTACATTGCCAAAGCAAGTGAAATAGATCATAAACAAAAGTGAAATAAACAATAAAAAATGTACAGTAAACATTACACTCACAAAAGTTCCAAAATAATGAAGACAAATCTCATATTATGTTACGCGCACCTGTCACCATCGTTACGCGCACCTGTCACCATCGTTACGCACACCTGTCACCATCGTTACGCACACCTGTCACCATCGTTACGCACACCTGTCACCATCGTTACGCACACCTGTCACCATCGTTACGCACACCTGTCACCATCGTTACGCACACCTGTCACCATCGTTACGCACACCTGTCACCATCGTTACACGCACCACGCCTCATCAGACTCACCTGTACCTTCCTGATTACCTTCCCTATAACTGCCACTCCCATTGGCTCTTTCCCCAGGTGTAATTGTTTCTGTTTCTGTTCCTGTGTTCCATGTCTGTATGCTACTCTTCTAGAAAAGTTTGCAAATTTATAAAAAATTAAATGCAGAAATATCTCATTTGAATAAGTATAAGTATTCCTTCTTTTCCCACTGTAATTTATGAAAGTATTGTGGAATAACTACAATGTTGTTGATCCATCCTCAGTTTTCTCCTGTCACAGCCATTAAACTCTGTAACTGTTTTAAAGTCGCCATTGGCCTCCTGGTGAAAATCCCTGAGCGGTTTCCGTCCAAAGGACGTCTTTATCTTGTCAGTATCTTTGTAGTGACTGGATGTATTGATACACCATTAATAACTTCACCAAGCTCAACGGGATATTCAATGTCTGCTTCTTCTTCTTTTTTCCATCTAACAGTAGGTGACCTTCTTTGTGGTTGTGTCTGCTTTTGAAAAGTTACTGCTCAACTGAGATACATTACAGATAATTGTATGTGTGGGGTACAAAGATGAGGCAGTCGTTAAAAAATAAATCCTGTTAAACACTATAGTGTTATTATGTGACTTTACTCCTGAACTTATTTAGACTTGCCATAACCAAAGGAATAGAATACTAATTGACTGAAGACATTTCAGCTTTTTCATTTTTAATACATATGTAAATATTTTTATAAAAACATAATTACACTTTGACATCATGGGCTGTATGTATGTATGTAGGCCAGTTACTAAAAATATACATTTAATCCATTTTAAATTCAGGCTGTGACACAACGAATGTGGAAAACGTCAAGGGGTGTGAATACTTTCTGGAGGTGCTGTGTGGTAAACAAGACCTTTTAAAAACAATGACGTGTAACTGACTACTGCTTTCTTCAGCAGATTCCAAATGGGTCATTTATACCGGTCTTAACTGGGTCATTTATACTGGGTCGTTTATACTGGTCTTAACTGGGTTGTTTATACTGGTCTTAACTGGGTCGTTTATACTGGGTGGTTTATACTGGTCTTAACTGGGTTGTTTATACTGGTCTTAACTGGGTCGTTTATACTGGGTGGTTTATACTGGTCTTAACTGGGTCGTTTATACTGGGTGGTTTATACTGGTCTTAACTGGGTTGTTTATACTGGGTCGTTTATACTGGTCTTAACTGGGTTGTTTTTACTGGTCTTAACTGGGTCGTTTATACTGGTCTTAACTGGGTCGTTTATACTGGTCTTAACTGGGTCGTTTATACTGGTCTTAACTGGGTGGTTTATACTGGTCTTAACTGGGTCATTTATACTGGTCTTAACTGGGTCATTTATACTGGTCTTAACTGGGTGGTTTATACTGGGTGGTTTATACTGGGTTGTTTATACTGGTCTTAATTGGGTCGTTTATAAGGCAGGATAGCCTAGTGGTTAGAGCGTTGGACTAGTAACCGGAAGGTTGCAAGTTCAAATCCCTTAGCTGACATGGTACAAATCTGTCGTTCTGCCCCTGAACAGGCAGTTAACCCACTGTTCCTAGGCCGTCATTGAAAATAAGAATTTGTTCTTAACTGACTTGCCTAGTTAAATAAAGAATCAATAAAATACTGGTCTTAACTGGGTTGTTTATACTGGTCTTAACTGGGTTGTTTATACTGGTCTTAACTGGGTTGTTTATACTGGTCTTAACTGGGTGGTTTATACTGGTCTTAACTGGGTGGTTTATACTGGTCTTAACTGGGTTGTTTATACTGATCTTAACTGGGTCATTTATACTGGTCTTAACTGGGTCGTTTATACTGGTCTTAACTGGGTGGTTTATACTGGTCTTAACTGGGTGGTTTATACTGGTCTTAACTGGGTTGTTTATACTGGTCTTAACTGGGTTGTTTATACTGGTCTTAACTGGGTCGTTTATACTGGGTCGTTCATACTGGTCTTAACTGGGTCCTTTATACTGGTCTTAACTGGGTTGTTTATACTGGTCTTAACTGGGTTGTTTATACTGGTCTTAACTGGGTCGTTTATACTGGGTCGTTCATACGGGTCTTAACTGGGTCGTTTATACTGGTCTTAACTGGGTCGTTTATACTGGTCTTAACTGGGTCGTTTATACTGGTCTTAACTGGGTCGTTTATACTGGTCTTAACTGGGTTGTTTATACTGGGTCGTTTATACTGGTCTTAACTGGGTGGTTTATACTGGTCTTAACTGGGTCGTTTATACTGGTCTTAACTGGGTTGTTTATACTGGGTGGTTTATACTGGTCTTAACTGGGTGGTTTATACTGGTCTTAACTGGGTCGTTTATACTGGTCTTAACTGGGTCGTTTATACTGGTCTTAACTGGGTTGTTTATACTGGGTCGTTTATACTGGTCTTAACTGGGTGGTTTATACTGGTCTTAACTGGGTCGTTTATACTGGTCTTAACTGGGTGGTTTATACTGGTCTTAACTGGGTCGTTTATACTGGTCTTAACTGGGTGGTTTATACTGGGTCGTTTATACTGGTCTTAACTGGGTGGTTTATACTGGTCTTAACTGGGTCGTTTATACTGGTCTTAACTGGGTTGTTTATACTGGGTTGTTTATACTGGTCTTAACTGGGTGGTTTATACTGGTCTTATCCTGAATGTTGAGACCCAGCAGTCAGAGTTTGAAGCAGTAACAGGCTCCCAGGTATACACACACACACACACTTTTTCAATTATTCACTTTTGTCTGAGTCAATAACTAAATGGCATAATAGTTCACTGAATGAACTGCATTAAGTAGTCAGATGAAACAGAATAATTATAGAAGAGAGAAGCCTGCTCTGTAAAGGAAACTATTTTGCCCACTGAAGTAGATGAAAGCTTGCTCTGATCTCTGATGTACTGTATAGTGTCTTTAACTCTGCTCTCTGTAGCCTCGATGGGGGGAGCAAAATCAATGTGAATTGGACAAGGTATAGTTATAGTGTGCAACACATTGAAATGTTAGAGGACATTGAGTGTCTGATGGGACAATTATATACTGTCACTGTCACCCATTTTAAACAAGAAAGCACTTTGACATTTACCTTGACACGAAGCCGCATCACTTGGAGATGGTTGCTATGCAGAAAATTCCCAATTCTGATCTTTTGCACAGTTACTGGCCCCAAAAAAAGCTGATCTGATTGGTCAAAAAAACACAATTATTTTGAAAAAATCTGATTGGTCAAAAAATAATAATAATAATTGGA
>NC_088398.1:77924277-78079277 GCF_034236695.1 Oncorhynchus nerka | reverse complement strand
TTATTATTATTATTATTATTATAATAATAATTATTATTATTATTATTATTATTATTATTATTATTTATTATTATTATTTTATTATAATAATAATTATTATTATTATTATTATTATTAATTATTATTATCATTATTGTTATTATTATTATTATTTATTATTATTATTATTATTATTATTATTATTATTATTATTATCTCTGCATCTGTGAAGGACTTGTTGTTTCTGGCGAGTATCCAAACAATCTCATACAGTATATCACAGAAATGAGCACACCCCTCACATTTTTGTAAATATTTGAGTATATCTTTTCATGTGACAACACTGAAGAAATGACACTTTGCTACAATGTAAAGTAGTGAGTGTACAGCTTGTATAACAGTGTAAATTTGCTGTCCCCTCAAAATAACTCAACACACAGCCATTAATGTCTAAACCGCTGGCAACAAAAGTGAGTATACCCCGAAGTGAAAATGTCCAAATTGGGCCCAAAGTGTCAATATTTTGTGTGGCCACCATCCTTTTCCAGCACTGCCTTAACCCTCTTGGGCATGGATTTCACCAGAGCTTCACAGGTTGCCACTGGACAAGCCTTTGAGAACAGTGTGAAACTATGACTGAATCTCTCATGGGTTCCTCATGCACCAACTCAACTCAGTGATGACTCTCGGCACCTATAATGAACAGAGGTGGGTCCAAGTCACTATTATTTGAGGCACAAAGCAAGTCACAAGGTCCTGAGTCACAAAGCAAGTCTCAAGGTCCTGAGTCACAAAACAAGTCACAAGGTCCTGAGTCACAAAGCAAGTCTCAATGTCCTGAGTCACAAAGCAAGTCTCAATGTCCTGAGTCACAAAGCAAGTCTCAATGTCCTGAGTCACAAAGCAAGTCTCAATGTCCTGAGTCACAAAGCAAGTCTCAAGGTCCTGAGTCACAAAGCAAGTCTCAATGTCCCGAGTCACAAGCAATTCTCAATGTCCTGAGTCACAAGCAAGTCTCAAGTCACAAGATCCTGAGTCTCAAGTTCGAGTCCCAAGTAGAACGGGTCAAGACTCGAGTCAAATCCAAGTCGTGCATTCTAACAGCAAGTCAAGTCGAGTCGAGTCACAATTTTTCAAGTTAAATCTCAAGTCAAGTAAAAAATAAAAATAATAATCTATACATGCAAGCACTTGTTCAACCACTATTCCTGTTTGTTTGTTTATTGAGGCTACCAACACAGCCGTTCTCATTATTTTGTCTACAACACATTTTGATTAGCCTATGTGACTGTAAAATATGGCCCTTGGTAGCAGTGCTAAGGCCACGACATCAGCAGAAGGCAAGGCAGGTTGACGTGCTCAGAGTGTACATTTATTTACAGGACTTGGGGATGCAACGGTGAAAGCGTCATATTATACAAGTAGATTTACCAAATATACACGGGCAGTATCCCACTGGAAATAGCCTCTGTTTCAGGCTTGACCTGTCCTATCTGACCTGTCCTATCTGTCCTGTCCTATCTGACCTGTCCTATCTGACCTGTCTTATCTGACCTGTCCTATCTGACCTGTCCTATCTGACCTGTCCTATCTGACCTGTCCTATCTGACCTGTCCTATCTGTCCTGTCTTATCTGACCTGTCCTATCTGACCTGTCCTATCTGACCTGTCCTATCTGACCTGTCTGACCTGTCCTATCTGACCTGTCCTATCTGACCTATCTGACCTGTCCTATCTGACCTGTCCTATATGTCCTATCTGACCTGTCCTATCTGACCTGTCCTATCTGAACGGACACAGGTAGAAGGCAAGACTGTATACAGCCTCCCCTTGAGAAACCAAACGGAACCTGTCTAATGGGAGCTCAAATAAGTGAGCCCGTATAATATAAGCACTTGGCTACCAGTACCATATAATTACCATATTGGCAATTACAACCAATAAAACTGGTTCAATATTGTAAAAAGCCATTTCCACACCCATTGTTACATTGGTACAGTACATTCCTCTTAAATCAGACTTAATGATTATTCATGAAATTTCAACACCGTGCATACATGGTGCATACATGGTGAACAATCCATGGAACAATTTTCTCTTATTCAACGTTCTGACTCCAAAGCGCGGAGCACAGGAAACGTAGCCAATTTGTATGCGCACTGAAGCGCGCGCTGCCATTACACACAACAACAGAACTTCTACCTCGTGAGCCCTGCGAACATTCATATGCACTGTACACATCGCACCCACTCAGACCAGAGTAACAATGGTTGGCTAAATTCAATTGTATTGTAAGCCTATCAAACATAAAACAGAAATGTCTGGCTAACGTTATCTAGGCTAGGGGATAGGGTTAAGTTTAGGGGTTAAAGTTACGATTAGGATTTAGGTTAAAGGCATTAAGGTCAGTGGTTAAGGTTAGGAGTTAGGTTAAAGGGTTAAGGTCAGGGGTTAAGGTTACGGTTAGGATTTAGGTTAAAGGCATTAAGGTCAGGGGTTAAGGTTAGGAGTTAGGTTAAAGGGTTAAGGTCAGGGGTTAAGGTTACGGTTAGGATTTAGGTTAAAGGCATTAAGGTCAGGGGTTAAGGTTAGGAGTTAGGTTAAAGGGTTAAGGTCAGGGGTTAAGGTTACGGTTAGGATTTAGGTTAAAGGCATTAAGGTCAGGGGTTTAGGTTAGGAGTTAGGTTAAAGGGTTAAGGTTAGGGGTTTAGGTTAGGAGTTAGGTTAAAGGGTTAAGGTCAGGGGTTAAGGTTAGGAGTTAGGTTAAAGGGTTAAGGTCAGGGGTTAAGGTTAGGAGTTAGGTTAAAGGGTTAAGGTCAGGGGTTAGGAGTTAGGTTAAAGGGTTAAGGTCAGGGTTTAGGTTACGGAGTTAGGTTAAAGGGTTAAGGTCAGGGGTTAAGGTTAGGAGTTAGGTTAAAGGGTTAAGGTCAGGGGTTAAGGTTAGGAGTTAGGATTAAAGGGTTAAAAGGTCAGGGGTTAAGGTTAGGAGTTAGGTTAAAGGGTTAAGGTCAGGGGAGTTAGGTTAGGATTTAGGGTTAAAGGTCATTAAGGGGGTTAGGTTAGGAGTTAGGTTAAAGGGTTAAGGTCAGGATTAGGGGAAGGGTTAGCTAACATAGCAAAGTTTAAAAAAAAGGAGGGTAGTGCAACGTTAGCTAATTAGCTCAAAGGTGTTGTTTTGCAGGGGTTTTTATGCTGTGGAATAGAAGAAATGACTGCTAATGACATACTTAAGGTCACGTGTTAGGAGTTAGGTTAAAGGCTTATCGCCACACCGGGCTTATAGCCACAGGTTCGCCGATGTTGTTCGCCACACTGTGCTGTATAGCCACACAGGCTGTATCGCCACACCGTTAGGTGCTTAGCGTTAAAGGGTGTATCGGTCACCGGGCTTATAGCCACACCGAGTTAGGCCACAAGGGTTAAGGCCACACCGTTGCTGGAGTTAGGTTACAAGTGCTGTAAGGTCAACGGGTTTAGGTTAGAGTTAGGTTCGCCACAAGGGTTAAGTCACCGGGCTGTATCGCCACACCGTGTTGTTAAAGGGTTAAGGCCACACCGTTAGGTTAGCCACAGGGTTATCGCCAGGGTTCGCCACACCGTGTTTATCGCCACACCGGTTAAAGAGGATTTATCGGTTACCGTGCTGTAGGTATTAAGGTCAGGGGTTTAGGTTAGGATTTGTATTAAAGGTATTATCGCCACAGGGGTTTAGGTTAGGAGTTAGGTTAAAGGGTTACCGTCACCGTTGCTGTATCGAGTTAGGTTAAAGGGTTGTATCGGGGTTAAGGTTATCGAGTTAGTATCGCCACAAGGGTTATCGCCAGGGGTTCAGGTTAGGAGTTAGGTTAAAGGGTTACCGTAGGATTATCGCCACACCGGTTAGCTAACATAGCAAAGTTGCTAAAAAAAGGAGTGAGTAGCTGCAACCGTGCTAATTAGCCAAATGCTAGTGTGTATCGTTGCTTATAGCCACACCGTGTTGTATCGTTGCTGTATAGCCACACCGTGCTGTATCGCCACACCGTCACCGTGCTGTATCGCCACACCGTGCTGTATAGCCACACCGAAATCGCCACACCGTGCTGTGCATCGCCACACCGTGGAATGTATCGCCACACCGTCACGTGCTGTATCGCCACACCGTGCTGTATAGCCACACCGCTGTATCGCCACACCGTGCTGTATCGCCACACCGTGCTGTATAGCCACACCGTGTTGTATCGCCACACGTGCTGTATCGCCACACCGTGCTAGCCACACACCGTGTTGTATCGCCACACCGTGCTGTATAGCCACACCGTGCTGTATCGCCACACCGTGCTGTATCGCCACACCGTGCTGTATCGCCAGCCACACCGTGCTGTATAGCCACACCGTGTTGTATAGCCACACCGTGCTGTATCGCCACACCGCGCTGTATCGCCACACCGTGCTGTATCGCCACAACGTGCTGTATCGCCACACCGTGCTGTATCGCCACAACGTGCTGTATCGCCACACCGTGCTGTATCGCCACACCGTGCTGTATAGCCACACCGTGCTGTATCGCCACACCGTGTTGTATCGCCACAACGTGCTGTATCGCCACACCGTGCTGTATAGCCACACCGTGCTGTATCGCCACACCGTGCTGTATCGCCACACCGTGTTGTATCGCCACACCGTCACCGTGCTGTATCGCCACACCGTGCTGTATCGCCACACCGTGTCGCCACACCGTGTTGTATCGCCACACCGTGTTGTATCGCCACACCGTGTTGTATCGCCACACCGTGCTGTATCGCCACACCGCTGTCTATGCCACAGAAGGGATCGGAAGGGGAATCGCCAAGGTATCGCCACACCGAAGAGAAGAAATTAGGCTTTCGATGTTCTCGGGGTGGATTATAGACAGAAACTATGTTAAAATAAATCTAGCCACACCGTTTCCGTTGTAGAAGATAATGAGGAAGTCAAACACACGATCATTGTCTTATGCTCCAACTGTCTGCTGTAAAAACAAATGCCACACCGTGCTGTATCGCCACACCGTCACCGTGCTGTATCGCCACATAATAGCCACACCGTGTTGTATCGCCACAAAACAAATCGCCACACCGTTTGTATCGCCACACCGTCACCGTGCTGTATCCTTCAATCTGTCTGAAAATACTATTCTATTGCTATATTATATATATTATGTATTCTATATGTTGTATTATCTATGATCTACACCGTGCTGTATTCCACATATAATAATGTGTTGTATTGTAGATGTATAGCCACAGTGGTGTAATAATGTATGTATAGATATACATAGTGGTGTAATAATGCCAGCCACAGTGCTGTGTAATAATGTGTTGTAGATATATAGTGGTAGAGTATAGCCACACCATGCTGTATAGCATATAGTGGTAGAGTAGTGGTGTAATAATGTCTTGTAAGGGAGGATAGTGGGAAAAGGAAGGGAAGCAGGAAGAAGAGAAGAAATGAGGCTTTTGATGTTCTGGGGTGGATTATAGACAGAAACTATGTTAAAATAAATGTATTGTATTTCGGTTGAGAAGATAATGAGGAATGGGGTCAAACAGGCACTGATATTAACAAGCGTCTTATAACAGTCCAACTGTCTGCTGTAAAAACAAATGAAGCTTTGGATGGAAGATTATCCTTCAATCTGTCTGAAAATACTATTCTATTGCTATATTATATATATTATGTATTCTATATAATTATCTATGATCTATTCCGCATCTATTCCACATATAATGATGTGTTGTATTGTAGATGTATAGTGGTGTAATAATGTATTGTAGATATATAGTGGTAGAGTAGTGGTGTAATAATGTGTTGTATTGGAGATATATAGTGGTAGAGTAGTGGTGTAATAATGTATTGTATTGTAGATATATAGTGGTCGAGTAGTGGGGTAATAATGTATTGTATTGTAGATATATAGTGGTAGAGTAGTGGTGTAATAATGTATTGTATTGTAGATATATAGTGGTAGAGTAGTAGTGTAATAATGTGTTGTATTATAGATATATAGTGGTAGAGTAGTGGTGTAATAATGTATTGTATTGTAGATATATAGTGGTAGAGTAGTAGTGTAATAATGTGTTGTATTATAGATATATAGTGGTAGAGTAGTGGTGTAATAATGTGTTGTATTATAGATATATAGTGGTAGAGTAGTGGTGTAATAATGTATTGTAGATATATAGTGGTAGAGTAGTGGTGTAATAATGTGTTGTATTGTAGATATATAGTGGTAGAGTAGTGGTGTAATAATGTATTGTAGATATATAGTGGTAGAGTAGTGGTGTAATAATGTGTTGTATTGTAGATATATAGTGGTAGAGTAGTGGTGTAATAATGTATTGTATTGTAGATATATAGTGGTAGAGTAGTGGTGTAATAATGTATTGTATTGTAGATATATAGTGGTAGAGTAGTGGTGTAATAATGTATTGTATTGTAGATATATAGTGGTAGAGTAGTGGTGTAATAATGTATTGTATTGTAGATATATAGTGGTAGAGTAGTGGTGTAATAATGTATTGTAGATATATAGTGGTGTAATAATGTGTTGTATTGTAGATATATAGTGGTAGAGTAGTGGTGTAATAATGTATTGTAGATATATAGTGGTGATCAGAATTAGTGCACTATATAGGGATAGTATAGGGATAGCATCCTGTGGCGTACTGAACTAGCATTGAACAGTCCCCGCGATATGCAACTTTTCAAGGAAGTCAGGAACCAATACACACAGTCAGTTAGGAAAGCAAAGGCTAGCTTTTTCAAACAGAAATTTGCCAGGTGCACGGTGTTTCCTCCGACACATTGGTGCGTCTGGCTTCCAGGTTGGATGCGCGCTGTGTTAAGAAGCAGTGCGGCTTGGTTGAGTTGTGTATCGGAGGACGCATCGTCTCTCCCGAGCCCGTACGGGAGTTGTAGTGATGAGACAAGATAGTAGCTACTAAAAACAATTGGATATAAATTGGGGAGAAAAAGGGGGGAAAAATTCAACAACAACAAAAAAAGAGAATAAGAATAAGCTCCTCCCAGCTGCCCAATGCACTGAGGCTACAATGTCACCACAGATAAATCCACGATAATCAAGAATTTCAACAAGCATTTCTCTTCGGCTGGCCATGCTTTCCTCCTGGCTACCCCAACCCCGGCCAGCAGCTCCGCACCCCCTGCAGCTACTTGCCCAAGCCTCCCCAGCTTCTCCTTCAACCTGGACCCGTACAAATCAACTGGGCTAGACAATCTGGACCCTCTCTTTCTAAAATTATCCGCCGCCATTGTTGCAACCCCTATTACTAGTCTGTTCAATCTCTCTTTCGTATTGTCCGAGATTCCTAAAGATTGGAAAGCTGCCGATGTCATCACCCTCTTCAAAGGGGGTGAAATTCTAGACCCAAACTGTTACAGACCTATATCCATCCTGCCCTGCCTTTCCAAAGTCTTCGAAAGCAAAGTTAACAAACAGATTACTGACCATTTCGAATCCCACTCTTCCTTCTCCGCTGTGCAATCCAGTTTCCGAGCTGGTCATGGGGAACCTCAGCCACGCTCAAGGTCCTAAACGATATCATAACTGCCATCGATAAAAGACAGTTCTGTGCAGCCGTCTTCATCTATCTGGCCAAGGCTTTCGACTCAGTCAATCGCCGTAATCTTATCGGCAGACTCAACAGCCTTGGTTTCTCAAATGACTGCCTCGCCTGGTTCACCAACTACTTCTCAGATAGGGTTAAGTGTGTCAAATCTGAGGGCCTGTTGTCCGGACCTCTGGCAGTCTCTATGGGGATACCACGGGGTTCAATTCTCGGGCCGACCTTTTCTCTGTATATATCAATGATGTCGCTCTTGCTGCGGGCGATTCCCTGATCCACCTCTACGCAGACGACACCATTCTGTATACATCTGTCCCTTCTTTGGACACTGTGTTAACAAACCTCCAAACGAGCTTCAATGCCATACAACACTCCTTCCGTGTCCTCCAACTGCTCTTAAACGCTAGTAAAACTAAATGCATGCTCTTCTACCAATTGCTGCCCGCACCTGCCCGCCCGACCAGCATCACTACTCTGGACGGTTTTGACTTAAAATATGTGGACAACTACAAATACCTCGTTGTCTGGCTAGACTGTAAACTCTCCTTCCAGACTCATATCAAGCATCTCCAATCCAAAATTAAATCTAGAATCGGCTTCCTACTTCGCAACAAAGCCTCCTTCACTCACGTTGCCAAACATACCCTCGTAAAACTGACCATACTACCGATACTCGACTTCGGCGATGTCATTTACAAAATAGCCTCCAACACTCTACTCAACAAATTGGATGCAGTCTATCACAGTGCCATCCATTTTGTCACCAAAGCGCCATATACCACCCACCACTGCGACCTGTACGCTCTCGTTGGCTGGACCTCGCTACATATTCATCGCCAGACCCACTGGCTCCAGGTCATCTATAAGTCTTTGCTAGGTAAAGCCCCGCCTTATCTCAGCTCACTGGTCACCTGTTAAGGATTTTTTTTAATCAATAATGACTAATTATGTGTACATTTCAATCAGGACTGACTAATCAGAATACTATTATGTTACTGTATATGTACTAATCAGAATACTATTATGTTACTGTATATGTACTAATCAGAATACTATTATGTTACTGTAAATGTATGAATTTTCTTTTTAATCCTAGTACTGAATATAAATGTGTGTAAATATAATCAAGAATTAGAACAATGAGACTGTCTGTTCCTTGGTAGAAATTAATGAACTATATCGCCAGACTGGCTAGAATGCTTATCTACACTGGCTGACCTTGGCTCTAGGCGAGGTGGGAAGGATTGAGAACTATAGAGCCTTTCTACCAGTGTCAAGAAGAGACGGAACATTTAGAAAACGCTGACATCATTTTCAGTTTATAACCTGTGGTAAAATGTGTAATGAGCAGTACTCTCGTGAATAAAATCTGCAGTTTGACTTTAAGACTGGGCTCTGTCCATTTTTATAAAATAAGGGTCATACAAATCCTTATGAATTGACAGTGTGTTTCATTTTAATTGGGTATTAAACAGAGGAATTTAATTCCTGCAACATCACCATAACAACACCCACCCATAGCACTCGCTCCAGCAGGTATATCTCACCGGTCATACCCAAAGCCCCCAACACACAAAGCCCCCAACACCTCTTTTGGCCACCTCTCCTTTCAGTTCTCTGCAGCCAATGACTGGAACGATTTGCAAAAATCACTGAAGCTGGAGACTTATATTTCCCTCACTAACTTTAAGTATCAGCTTCTGAGCAGTTTAATAATCGCTACAGCTGTACACAGCCCATCTGTAAATAGCCCATCCAACTACCTCATCCCCATATTGTATTTATATACTTTTCTTTGCTCTTTTGTATTTCTACTTGCACATCATCATCTGCACTTCTATCACTCCTATGTTAATTTGCTAAATTGTAACTACTTCGCTACTATTGGCCTATTTATTGCCTTACCGCCTTACTCCATTTGCCCACACTGTATATAGATTTTTCTATTGTTATTGACTGTACGTTTGTTTATCCCATGTGTAACTCTGCGTTGTTGTTTTTTGTCTCACTGCTTTGCTTTATCTTGGCCAGGTCGCAGTTGTAAATGACAACTTGATCTCAACTGGCTTACCTGGTTGAATAAAGATGAAATAAAATAAAATAAATAAATAAACTTGGCTGGCTGATCGTTTCCATTATCCATTGCTGCCTGCTAGCTGGTGACACTGAGACAGTAGGAATTCCCTGTTGCAGCCAGGTGAACATGGAGCACGTGTTCCCCAGTCTACAGTGTCGAGGTGCTCCAGGACTCACTTCGTCTCCATTAAAATGGCAGTAACAACACTAATTGTCACCCAAGTGAATGTAAAGGCTACAGTGCTGGGATGGAGTAGAGCAGTGGTTCCCAACCAGGGGTACTAGGACCTGTCCACAGGGGGTACTTGGTCTATCCATAGGGGGTACTAGTAAAATGCACATGAGGGGGTACTTCCGGGAAGAGCAAAATTCAGTTGGTGGTATAGAAACCGAAAAAGATTGGGAACCACTGACTACTCTGATTGCAGCATTGGATTGTTATTGAATAGACGTGATGGCTTTCTGAGGGAAACAGTTCTCTCTCTCTCTCCTACAAAGCAGAAGATATAGGGGTCTTCTCTGCATTGTCTTTGGCCTGTCAATCAAGCCACAAATGGCACAGATGGTAGGGTGCCAGTGCCAACGACAGAGAAACATCTGTGACCCCTCATAATATGTGAGGACACAGACTGTTGTGCAGTACAGAGCAGATATCATCCAATTCATATAGATCATAAATGTACTATCAACGCAGTGAGAATAGTTATTCTCAGGCAGAGAGAAATGTGACAGTGATAGAGATGTTGTCGACAACGAAAGCGAACTCTGTCCTGAGGGCAGATCGATTTAATTACGATATGGATGACATAACGGTCATCTAACCAGTGGACCTTTCTTAAAATATTACAGAAAACTTCTCATGAACTGCTGTGAAAACTGTCAAAATCGAAGTAAATGTTGTCAACAATCCCAAAGTATATAGTTTGCTGAGTTCAAACCAAAGCACTAGAAATGTCCAGTGTAAGCATATCCTGTGTAAATGTGCTGACTGAGGAAGTGTGTGATTTGATCACTTGCTGATCCTAGAGAGGTAAGAGAGCCCCTCTGACAGCCCTACAATCATCACAGGAGGAGCTTCAAGGCTGAAACTTCCCAATCACATTATGCTCCCATTGCCCTGTCTGGATGCCTCTGGTGTTTCTGATAATAGCACTCAGCTGGGTGACTCTTTAAATAATGACACATTCGTGCTATGTTTGGAGTCTACTGTAGTTCAATTTAAGGAGGCACGTAAGTGCACACTACGGACTGGACCTGGCTGTACAAGATGGACATTACTTACTAACTATGTGTGTGAGACTATAGACCTGGTAAAGGAGACTGGTAAAGGAGACTGGTAAAGGAGGCTGGTAAAGGAGGCTGGTAAATGAGACTGGTAAAGGAGGCTGGTAATTGAGGCTGGTAATTGAGGCTGGTAAAGGAGGCTGGTAAAGGAGACTGGTAAAGGAGGCTGGTAAAGGAGAATGGTAAAGGAGGCTGGTAAAGGAGAATGGTAAAGGAGGCTGGTAAAGGAGGCTGGTAAATGAGACTGGTAAAGGAGGCTGGTAATTGAGGCTGGTAAAGGAGGCTGGTAAAGGAGGCTGGTAAAGGAGAATGGTAAAGGAGGCTGATAAGGGAGGCTGGTAAAGGAGGCTGGTAAAGGAGACTGGTGAAGGAGGCTGGTAAAGGAGAATGGTAAAGGAGAATGGTAAAGGAGAATGGTAATTGATGATGGTAAGGGAGGCTGGTAATTGATGATGGTGAAGGACGCTGGTAAAGGAGGCTGGTAAAGAAGGCTGGTAAAGGAGGCTGGTAAAGGAGGCTGGTAATTGAGACTGGTAAAGTAGGCTGGTAAAGGAGACTGGTAAAGGAGACTGGTGAAGGAGGCTGGTAAAGGAGAATGGTAAAGGAGAATCAACAAATATCCTACCATTACCTCTACCCCCACCACTATATTAACTTATCTAGTCCTATCTACCATTACCTCTACCCCCACCACTATATAAACTTATCTAGTCCTATCTACCATTACCTCTACCCCACCACTATATAAACCTATCTACCATTATACCCCCACCACTATATAAACCTATCTAGTCAATCTACCATTATAAACCTATCTACCCCCTACCCCACCACTATATAAACCTATCTAGTCCAATCTACCATTACCTCTACCCCCACCACTATATAAACCTATCTAGTCCTATCTACCATTAACTCTACCCCACTATATAAACCTATCTAAACCTATCTACCATTACCTCTACCCCCACCACTATATAAACCTATCTAGCCCCATCTACCATTACCTCTACCTCCACCACTATATAAACCTATCTAGTCCTATCTACCATTACCTCTACCCCCACCACTATATAAACCTATCTACCATTAACTCTACCCCACTATATAAACCTATCTAATCCTACCTACCATTACCTCTAACCCCACCACTATATAAACCTATCTACCATTACCTCTACCCCGCTATATAAACCTATCTAGTCCTACCATTACCTCTACCCCGCTATATAAACCTATCTAGTCCTACCTACCATTAACTCTACCCCCACCACTATATAAACCTGTCTAGTCCTATCTACCATTACCTCTACCCCCACCACTATATAAACCTATCTAGTCCTATCTACCATTACCTCTACCCCGCTATATAAACCTATCTAGTCCTACCATTACCTTTACCCCGCTATATAAACCTATCTAATCCTACCTACCATTAACTCTACCCCACTATATAAACCTATCTAGTCATATCTACCGTTACCTCTAGAGATGAACGTACTTTGGTGCGAAAAGTGCAAATCAATCCCAGAACAGCAGCAAAGGACCTTGTGAAGATACTGGAGGAAACAGGTACAAAAGTATCTATATCCACAGTAAAAACGAGTCCTATATCGACCTAACCTGAAAAGCCGTTCGGCAAGGAAGAAGCAACTGCTCCAAAACCGCCATAAAAAAGCCAGACTACAGTTTGCAACTGCACATGGGGACAAATATTGTATTTTTTAGAGAAATGTCCTCTGGTCTGATGAAACAAAAATAGAACTGTTTGGCCATAATGACCATTGTTATGTTTGGAGGAAAAAGGGGGAGGCTTGCAAGCCGAAGAACACCATCCCAACCGCGAAGCACAGGGGTGGCAGCATCATGTTGTGGGGGTGCTTTGCTACAGGAGGGTCTGGTGCACTTCACAAAATAGATGGCATCATGAGGAAAGAAAATCATGTGGATATATTGAAGCAACATGTCAAGACATCAGTCAGGAAGTTAAAGCTTGGTCGCAAATGGGTCTTCCAAATGGACAATGACCCCAAGCACACTTCCAAAGTTGTGGCAAAATGGCCTTAAAGACAACAAAGTCAAGATATTGGAGTGGCCATCACAAAGCCCTGACCGATCTGAAAAAACATGTGTGAGCAAGGAGGCCTACAAACCTGACTCAGTTACACCAGCTGTCAGGAGGAATGGGCCAAAATTCACCCAACTTATTGTGGGAAGGCTACCCGAAATATTTGACCCGAGTTAAACAATTTAAAGGCAATGCTACCAAATACTATTTGAGTGCATGTAAACTTCACCCACTGGGAATGTGATGAAAGAAATAAACGCTGAAATAAATAACTATTATTCTGACATTTCACATTCTTAAAATGTGGTGATCCTAACTGACCAAAATCAGGGAATTTTTACAAGGATTAAATGTCAGGAATTGTGAAAGACTGAGTTTAAATATATTTGGCCAAGTGTATATAAACTTCAACGGCATGTCTCCTAATGATGACAGTGTACTTAACATACATCTCGTTCTTGCCCCATCAAGGAACGCCATGTTTAACGTCTCCTTGATGATTCTGCATCTCTCTGATAGGCAGTGTCAACGGTGGAACCTTATATAGACCGGTGTTTCTTTCTAAATCATTTCCAAACAACTGAACTGACCACAGGTTAACCCCAATGAAGTTGTAGTGGATTTTCCCAAGGATGAGCAAAGGAATTTTCCCTTTCCCCAAGGATGAGCAAAGGAATTTTCCCTTTCCCCAAGGATGAGCAAAGGAATTTTCCCTTTCCCCAAGGATGAGCAAAGGAATTTTCCCTTTCCCCAAGGATGAGCAAAGGAATTTTCCCTTTCCCCAAGGATGAGCAAAGGAATTTTCCCTTTCCCCAAGGATGAGCAAAGGAATTTTCCCTTTCCCCAAGGATGAGCAAAGGAATTTTCCCTTTCCCCAAGGATGAGCAAAGGAATTTTCCCTTTCCCCAAGGATGAGCAAAGGAATTTTCCCTTTCCCCAAGGATGAGCAAAGGAATTTTCCCTTTCCCCAAGGATGAGCAAAGGAATTTTCCCTTTCCCCAAGGATGAGCAAAGGAATTTTCCCTTTCCCCAAGGATGAGCAAAGGAATTTTCCCTTTCCCCAAGGATGAGCAAAGGAATTTTCCCTTTTCCCAAGGATGAGCAAAGGAATTTGGATGTATCCAAGCTCAATGTGGAGTTTAATAGCAAAAGGGTGTGAATACATATGTAAATCATTTCAAACATGTTTCACTTTGTCCTAATGCGGTATTGTGTATTCAGGCTGTTAACAACAAAATGTAGAATAAGTCAAAGTGTATGACTGTGCTGATGGAAGTGTGTGCGTGTTTAAATTAGTTTCCAAACCCTTGGGATAAAAAAAAAGGAAATACAAATGTTGATTGGGATATGTATGACTCGTGGTCTTTCCTTCTAAAAATATAATAAGCCGATAATCCTCCACGCCAACAACCAAATCCTATACTCTTCGGGAAAGCAATAACGTAGTGCTGTTTAACACACAAAAAAATGCAGTCTGGCTCAAAACTAAAAGACTGGCTGAAGAAGAAACACCCACAGTTCGACAGGTTCACTAAAATGAGGAAGTGAGTCTTTATTTGAAAACTTGCTCACCCCACAGAACAGCAAAACACGGAAAATTTGAAATGACAAAAAAACAAAACATTTGTATATCAAGATCACTCTCTTCCCAACGGGGGAATCTGTGGATATTCAGTTTATAATGATATATTCCTGGCAGACAAACAGTGGGGGTGGGACGGTCATCTGTCTCACCAGTCTCCTCACAGAAGACTAGAAGAAGTCAGCCGCGGTGGGGCGTTTGGGGGTGGTTTTCAGGGTGCTCTTGGTCTTCTTAGTGCTTTTGGTAAGAGAGGCCTCTGGGGACTTCAGGACCCCAAACAGGGGCTTCTGCTGGGGGTCAAACGGCACTCGGGACGACCCCTCTGGACTCACCAGCAGGCTGCGGTCAGTCTTCCTGAACTCTGGGGATCATGAATGGGCAAAAAAACAAATAGGACAGCCTCATCAAAACTATGGAACGACAAAGAAATGAGGACCTGGAAACTAGATTATCACTGATAACAGAAGATATATAGGTCATTATGAGGTAATTATAGAGTCCAAATAAGGTGCTATCCTGCCCTCGAATACCTGCAGTTTTGTTTTTATTGAGTCCGAAGGTAACCTTCTTGGATTCGGACTTTGGAGTCTGACACTTCTTCTGTGGGAAAAAAAGAAGATAAAATATCATGAAGAATTCACATTTGTGAACGGAAGTCAAGGACAGATGGTGAGGGAGTAACTTGCTGAAATAATAGACTGTAGGTTTTGAAGCAGTACCTTCTTGCTGGATAGCTGTGTGCTGGGGCTTCCCTTGGTGGTCTTGAAGAAAAGGGGAGTAGGGATGGTGGCATGGTTCTGGAACGTGATGAAGTCAGACTCCGCCCCTGCCTTCTTGGGTGTCATTTTTTTGTTTTTCTTGGCTCTCACCGGCGTGGACAGTTCTTTGCTGTCCTGAAGAGACGAGGAAACAAAAAGTTAAAACAAGCTTATTAACTGGAAACCTGTTCAATGGCTGCTAGCGAACACAGCTAACTAGCGCTCATCTAACTAAACGCATTTAGTGTAGCTACTTACTTTCTAACTATTTGCATATTTGATGGGTGGGGACAGCTATCAAATGTGTCAGGCTGACTCAACCTGGGCCTAGGAAGTGAAGTTAATGTTAACTTAAAACTCACGTTGCTCAGTTTGGCTTTCTTGCCTCCAGCCATCCCGTTGACCTCAGCCTCGAACTCTATCACTACCGGGACCTTCCTCTTCTTCTTCCCTTTCTTCAGGGGCGTGTCCGGGTCAGCATCTGTAGGCTGCTCCTCTGACACGCTCTCCTCCACTGTCGTGGTCTCTAGCTCCTGTGCTACCAGTCCAGAGCTCTTCTTCTTCTTGAGTGGGGTAGGTGTGGCGGCCTCCAGCGTCTGTACCTCAGCCTTGGCATGTTTCTTCTTGAGTGGGGTAGGTGTGGCGGCCTCCAGCGTCTGTACCTCAGCCTTGGCACGTTTCTTCTTCTTGAGTGGGGTAGGTGTGGTGGCCTCCAGCGTCTGTACCTCAGCGTCGATCAGTGTGAGGTTTGCGTCTGCTTTCGGCGGGGTTTCACTTTCGGCCTCCACACTCTGTTCTTCAGCCTTGGCATGTTTCTTCTTCTTCTTCTTGAGCGGGGTTGATGTAGCGACACATGCTGGCTCCACCTTGGTGTCTACAACCAGGACGTCTGCTTCAGTTTCTGGCCGTATTTCACCCCCGGCGCTCTCCTCTCCAGCCTTTGCCACCTTAAGTTTCTTCTTTTTCAGGGGAGTGGCGGCGATGCGGAGGTCAACTGGAGGCTCCTCGGCTGGGGTAGAGTCTGGTTCAAGGTCCACCTGTGTTGTGTCTGTCTCAGCGGTCCGTTTAACCTTGTTCCTCCTCCTCCTCCTCTTCTTCGGTGGGGTGGCCGTGGTCTTGTCTACTGTTTCTAACGCCATTTCAACTTCCTCTACGGTTGTCTGCTCCTCAGGCTCCTGCTTGGTATTTTTCCTCCTGCTTGGGGTGGTAGTAGCAGTCTCAGGGGCAGACTTTGCTGGTTCTGCTACCTCTTCCTTCTGCTTCGGTGCAGGCGTTTTGGACTTCTTGATATTTTTCTTCTTGGAAGATGTGGCGTCTGGTACCGGAGTCTCTGATTGTTTCTTCTGGTCTACCTCCATGACTGTGACAGATGACAGGTTACCTACCACTACATCCTGTGGAGTTCCTGATTGGACCCCTGTCTCCATGGCTGTCACCTTTGCCTTCTCCTTCAGGAGAGACGCTCCTGTATCGGTGCCCTTGGCTGGGATAGAGGGCTCCGTCTCTGCTTCTTTAGAGTCTGTCGTCTGCGGTGCAGAAGCAGGAGTTGTGTCCTTCTCAACCTTAACCTCAGACTTCGCCGCCACCCCGTTCTGCTCTTCAGTCTTCACCTCTCCAGTCTTCTTCTTCTTCCTCCTCTTCTTCTTCTTCTTCTTGTTATTGGAGTCTCCGGGAGTCTCTGCTGGTTTACTGTCATCTGTTGCGGCAGTCTGGTCAGACGTTCTTGCTTTGGAGTCTTTTTTCTTGCCTTAAGTACAAGATATCGATGATGTAAGAACAACAAATAAATGATGAGGTAAAACAATAAGCTGAAGATCAAAGGCGATCGTTTAAACAAGAGGGGTTTTTAGGTACCTTTCCATTTCTTGGCTGGTGAGCTCTCTTCCTCTTCCTCCCCGAAGCCTCGTCCCCGTTTCATCCTCTTTCTGCTGCCAAACATTTCATCATCATCCTCATCTGTCGACACCTCCTCTGGGTACTCATCCTGTGGAAAGACTCCTGAGAGAGAAAGAGAGGAGACAAAGGGAGAGAGATGTCAGCTTTCCTTGCACATCTATCATGGGGACACGCTGATGAAAGTTATGGCCATCGGGATTCCTACCTTCACTGAGATCCCGGAGACTGCAGGAGAACAGAGGGAGAGAAGAGGTGTCAGTCCTACACACAAACTGAACCAACTCCTCTTCATCAGTGTCCATATCAAATGATTTCTAATTTACGAGTGTGTGTGTGTTTACTTACGTCTTGACGACTTTGTACAGTCTCTGTCTGTTGTGGCTAGGGGTGTTGCTGCGTCTGGCTAGCCCAAACAGCCTGTCTGCCAGGCTAAGGTAGTCAAACTGGAGAACAGGTCCGATCCCCGCGCCATCTGGCATCTCAGACTCAGAGTCACTCTCCATATGAAGCATTTCGTCATCGTCTTCATCGCCCAGACCATCTTCATCATCATCATCTTCTTCCTCAGTTGATACAGTACCTAAAACCACAAATGAAGATGAGAACAAGACTTATGGATTATATCTGGACATTTGCAAATAGAGACTTTGTGTCATTAATAAGATACTTCCATATAATGCAACATCCTTGTGGTATTCAAGCTAAAGCTGATCCATAAATTATGGCTCTTAGGATTTCAATGCCTACCGTTGGTCTGCCCTCCAGTGGTTTTCTTGAGGGCTTCCTTTGCGTTTTTTTTGCCTTTGGGGGGATCCTTCTCTACCTCCTCCTCTTCAGAAGCCTGTCCCGAGTCGGACTCCTCAGCCCCTCCACCTGTAGCCTTCACTTCCTTCAACAGGTCTTCGATGGCGAAGGGAGCCTGGTCCACGATGGCGCTGAAAATGCTGCTGCAGATAGCCCTGAGCAAGATCCGACTGAGACAGAGGGAACGTGCAGGAAGGATTGAAACTCAATATAAAAATGTAGAGGTGATTATCTTGACCCCTCCCCAAAAAACATCCCTGTAAAACTTACTCTTTCGTTTTAGACGCTGTTTTGCAGAAAGGGTCAATGAATGTCATGTTCTGAGCCGCTGTGAGCTGTAATCACAAGCAAACCACAACCAGTCATTCAACTGTGGTGGAAATGGAACAAATCAGCATACGACCAGCTCACTCACCCAATAGGACCACCTAACACCCAATCAAAATGACAGATCTTTATCAAACTTAAGTCTCATTACTTCCCTATCCTTAAAGGTGTGGATTTATTGATTGATTTATTACCTCCTAATTATAACTCTAATCGTAAACAACCAAGTGAACCTAGCGCATCTCTTGGGTCATTAAAATAACCAGTTGATACCTCAGCTGAGCCGACTGCAGCCAGCTCGGTCATATAGATGTCCAGTATGTGGAACTGTAATCCGCAGGGAGCTCCGCTGGAGCTGTGGAGGACCTGGGCAGTCAGGAGCTCCAGAAACCTGGTCACCACACTGTAGAAAGACAGAACAACCCGTTCTAACGTCACAGGAAGCATGCATGCAAAGACTTAAAGGGACAGTACACGCCCAAAAATTAACGTTTGTCAAGTGTTTTCAAGTTTAAAAAAAGGGGGTCAAGGGTCAAAGCGTCACCCACCTGGTCTCCCATTCTTTCCTCTTCATCATCTCAAAAGTGTTCCTGAACACGAAACGAACCAGCTGTCCGTCGGAGAGAATGACAACAAAAAAAAGGATTTGTAATTTCTTTCACGTACAAAATATTTTCCGATTATCCTCCAAAACGATACACGATGATTTATTGCGTAAGGAAATGCTGATAACATTTTGATTGGATGAATATGCTGACCTGGAAGAACTTATCCATGCGAAGCCTGTCAATGCCGGTCCATTCTCTTTTGACGGTCTGCAGAAAGGTCTCCAGAAACATAAACTCTACAAAAAAAGGATTTATTTTAATTTTTTAAAATCGATGTAAAAACAGGAACAGATATTGAAATTGGAGTACACGTTCTGTATAGGGTCTGTCAAAACTCTCAGAACATTTGTTCCCAGGCCCGTGGGTAACTTTTTAAAGACAATATTGGATACATAGTAGTACATAATAAAAAATGAGGCCTTACGGCTCTGGATGTTCTGGAAGCTGTGTATCAGGCCAGAGATCTGATTCGACAGCTCCTCCTGTTGGCAAAAATCATAATCAAGCAATTTATAGTCCGAGTATTTTGTGTAGTCCGAGTATTTTGTGTATCAACTCTTCTAGTTTAAACTTCTTTTTTTAATTTAACATGAACGCAAATAAGGTGGGTCACAGTGGCTACGACTTACCTGAAGAAGTGGCTTGTCCTGCATCCACAAGCAATAAAAGAGGCCTTTCCATAGTTTGAGTAACTCCTCACCTTCAAACCCACCTGGAGAGAAGGCAAGTGCCGGTCAAACAACTAGATACAAAAAAATCACAACTATGAAAGGAGATGGCAACATTGTTGCTCGCATCGTCACTGGGCGCATACAATTTGTATTCCCGAACAAATGTGATCATTTTCTTTGATGTGTTACATTCTAAGCACTTTTATATCATTTATTCGTGCTCTAACGAATCCACTATTGTATTGTTAAAACTATATAAATCAAATTGGTTTAACGTGCACAAACGAATCGAAGGTAGCTAAGCTAGGATCACGAAGAGATGAGGCAGACAAACTGCGTGTGTGGAAGCCAAGCGCGTGGTCCATTTTCCTGGTAACCTCGTTAGCCTTACCTTGGATTTTCTGTGACCTAACACGAATATATTTTCTTAGCTTCTTGATGGCTTTTGTTCGCATGGGCCTCTCATTAGAAGCCAATCTTTGAGCGAACTGGATCTCTGGTTCTTGTTGTACCGGCGCCATGTTTCCAACAAATTAACGTAGAAACACGTTTTGCCTAGCAGAGACACATTCCTCTCTGCGCTTTCCGCATGCGTTTCCGCTCGTCGCATGATGATGACGTAACGCCTAAACTAAGTGGTCGTTATTCTGGACTTCCCCACAGGGTGGCAATATTCATTAAACTTTTACCCATATTTTCTACCCTGGCTAAACCACACAGTCAATTGGAGATTTTTTATAATCACATCAAACCTTTTCATACTCAAATAATTCCTCAGTGACTCTTATTAATCAGACCAGTAATTATGAGAGAGATGTCTTTATTATTGAAATGTTTGTTTGCTGTGCGAATCTGGCAAGGTCTCAGGTCTCTGGAGTGGGGGGTTTGGATCCCCCTTTCTCGTCTGCAGAGGGGTCTCAGGTCTCTGGAGTGGGGGGTTTGGATCCCCCTTTCTCGTCTGCAGAGGGGTCTCAGGTCTCTGGAGTGGGGGGTTTGGATCCCCCTTTCTCGTCTGCAGAGGGGTCTCAGGTCTCTGGAGTGGGGGGTTTGGATCCCCCTTTCTCGTCTGCAGAGGGGTCTCAGGTCTCTGGAGTGGGGGGTTTGGATCCCCCTTTCTCGTCTGCAGAGGCCAGTCCTTCTCCGTCTGTTGATAGAAAAACTTTTTTAATTGATACATGTAAAAAAAAAAAGAAAAAAAAAGAATTATTCCTCAGACAAGGTACTCTCTTCACAGTCACACACGACTACAGGATATGTAAAGGGTCCTGCTCACCCGAGGATGGATCTTTGGCTGGGGTCCAGAGGGACAGGCCCGTGACAGCCTTGGGCTTCCACTTTAGGACCATGGTGGATACTGTCTCATCCTCCTCGGCATCCCCTCTGTCCTGTGGTCCATGGAGAAGCAGTAACAGAGGTCAAGAAAAGGTTGGCCATTTCTGCCTAAAGCATCTTTATACATCTATTTTCATTTCCTCTTCTACGGACACAGTTGGGATGTTTTAAGTGCAATGCCGTGCTGTAAGTGTTTCGCTGTCATTGTGTTAGATCTGTGTAGTGCTTCCTATTAGATGGTTAAATTGTTCAAAAACAGCTCCTTCTAAAGCACGGCAAGCCTCAAAACATCTAAAACTCCAGTGCACAACTCAGCCAAAAACACACAGAGAGACTAGAAGACGAACAGTGGATCCATGACTACTGTTACAATAGCATGAAGGATGATAATCATGCAAATATCTAGGTGTATGCACTTTAAGAGACTAAGCCCAATAGCATTTTGAGAATTGTTGAGGGGGAAAAAAAGCCTTATCTTTGCATCGATCAACCACTAAAGGGCGTCATGCAACAAATGGACACAGGAAGTGGAACTACTGTTCTACAACAAAGGCACAGCACAGCAGTACTCTAGTAGTTGCTGTGGCACCTCCTCTCCTGAAGCCCCTATGGAGAAATAGCCCTCCCCATGGCCAGGGTAGGGAGACCTGGACTTCTGGGCTTTCCCATGTTTACCATTCTCCTCATCTGATGCAGGCTGGAGTTTTAGTCAAGAGAGAGAAGCAGCTCTCTGTTAAGTGTCTTTTGTCATGATCTCTTCCAGATACTTCAAACAACACACATTTGCTAGAGAGACATTCTGCTCTTGTACAGGTTATTTTATCATATCATTGCAATTTCTGCATATGCAAATATGTGGTAGTGGTCATACCTGATCCACCTGCAGGTATTCTCCATGCTGCTCACAGCCAATTTCAAACACATACTTCCCTGGGCCTGATGGCTGAAACACAAATGGCCGATAGTGACCGTTTATATATGCTAGTACACAACGATCTTGTTGTATGCTGATAAACTTGTAACTAAATATGTTATATTTGATTTGATCATGCTGTGTTATGTGGTTATTGTTTTCATTTAAGTCAGTGTTTTTCCTTTAATCATGTCAGATTCCTTCTGGGCTGACTTACATTGTTGTTGAGGAAGTTGCCCTGGTATCTGTGGTTCAGGTGGATGAATTCTCCTGCTGACTCCATCTTGCCCATCACCCACGTGCCCATGTACCTGGAACCTGTGTCGTTGTAGTGGTATATACCTTGTCCATTTCTGGTATTATAAAGACAAAGAGTGGTAAGATCAGGTAGGGGACTGTTTCATATGAATATGTTTCCTTCCATATGTATAACCATTATCAGAAATGCTGGTAAATTAGCTTTTTTTTTGTTTAAATGTAACAGTATAACTTTAGACCGTCCCCTCGCCCCTACCCGGGCGTGAACCAGGGACCCTCTGCACATATCAGCAACAGTCACCCACGAAGCATCGTTACTCATCGCTCCACCGAGGCCATTGCAGAGCAAGGGGAACTTCAAGGTCTCAGAGCAAGTGACGTCACCGATTGAAACGCTATTTAGCGCGCACCACCGCTAACTAGCTAGCCGTTTCACATCCGTTACATAAAGAACTTATGAAAGAGATGTGTGTTTTTTCCCCACCTAATCATAGAATGGGGTTGTTCAATGATAGATGTCAAACAAATACATGTCTATCACTTGATGGTATCATTTCAGAGACAAACAATCACATGTTGTTGCAAAATGAGATATATTTGCCTGAGGTTTCCATCCAATTGGCGACAAATTGATTTGTTGTGGATAAAAGAATGTGTGTGAAAAAATGTATTTTGCAATTAAAATACAAATGAAGTGTGCATCCATCCCATGTTCAACCCTACTGATGGTTTTGTCACAAAGCATATTGCGTTAAATAGCGAACGTGCCCACTCTAGTATTGACACGTGCGAACTACAGCTCGCAGGTACTGTGCAGGTAGGCTAGTCTACATGATGAGATTATTATGGATAAGATCGAGAATATTTTTATTTGTCAAACAGCAGTCAAGCATCGATCATCATGTCATCGGAATAAGACCATCGATATTTATTGTAAAGGAGCATCAAGCTCATCACCTTGCTCGTTCACCACCCTGTGAAGTTCTGTAACCTAATACACTTTATGCTTTCCCGATGAGTCATACTGGGAGGACCACACAACATGTCATCGCGTGACTCCCAAGTTTACTTCGATACAATGGTTATTATATCAATATTTTGTCATAAAAGCGTTTCCACCGACATTTCTCGCACAATTAATTTTACAGACACAAAAACATCCCACTTTTTCTAGCGTAGTGTAATTTTACAGACACAAAAACATCCCACTTTTTCTAGCGTAGTGTGTTTTTTCGACATTTGGAAAGTTTACCGACACATTTTCGGTTTTCCATCAGGCCTGTCGTGATATTTTTTTTATCCAACATGTCAACAGTCAAACGTCACACATACTGTTTTTAATAAAGAACTGTACAAATGATACATTTGTGACATCAACATTTAAAAATTAATAATATCTATTTACATTTTTTTAAATCAGTACAGTAATATGAGATCTGGACTCTGTTCAAAAGTAATCCAGAGGCCTAACTCCAACCACACAGGCTAGATTTATGATGGTTTCGATTTTGTATGTTAAAGATACAGGATTCAAACATTCCATTCCAGCTGAATTTAATTTTAATTTTACCTTTATTTAACCAGGCAAGTCAGTTAAGAACACATTCTTATTTTCAATGACGGTCTGGGAACAGTGGGTTAACTGCCTGTTCAGGGGCAGAACGACAGATTTTGTACCTTGTCAGCTCGGGGGTTTGAACTCACAACCTTCCGGTTACTAGTCCAATGCTCTAACCACTAGGCTACGCTGCCGTAGCAGGATACATAAACCCATTTTAACACACATCTAAAATCTACGAATACAAAATACTACACACACATAAAGGTACACATAAGCATTCATTACTGATGAAAAAAACACAAATGCGTTTTGGTAAATAAACGCTTCAATATTAATGTAAGAATGTTTTACACATAATGTTTTACACATTTATATATTTCCCCTTTATGTAATACACATGATTTTCAGTGTTGTTTGTAACACTGGTTGACAGTCACTACACGTTATGTTATGGATTAAACTCATATCTGTTGATAGAGATTGACACCTGACTGGAGGGACGAGGACTGAGGACACACGGATTAATATTGTATTCTGTGAAACAATGTGATTCTGTAGCAGCTGACTGTAACAGATCTCGTCCTCCTCTTCTGAGGAGGAGTAGCGAGACGGATCGGAGGACCAATGCGCAGCGTCGTAAGTGTCCATAATGTTTATTTTAAGACATAAACTGAACACTACAAAACAATAACCGTGAAACGACCGAAACCAAACCAGTACCGTGTGGCAACAAACACTCACACGGAAAACAAACACCCACAAACCAAAAGTGAAACCCAGGCTACCTAAGTATGATTCTCAATCAGAGACAACTAACTACAGCTGCCTCTGATTGAGAACCATACTAGGCCGAACACAGACTGACTGTCCACCCCAACTCACGCCCTGACCGTACTAAAACAAAGAATAAAATAACAGAACTATGGTCAGAACGTGACACTGACAAAGTCATTGCACTTTTTCTTTGACTTCTTACAAGACTCTTGAGCTGGTGTTTACAGTACGGATGTTTACAGTACACTTGGTGCTGTTTTCTATGCATCGTCATGACCCAACGGCAGACTCGGGGAGGACGAAGGGAGGACAACAGCTGTCTGTTAGAATACCTCATGAGGAGCTGCAGACCATACTATTTACCAAGATAGCTTTTAAAAATATAGATTAAAACGGTCTATTTATCACCACAAAATGATGCTGGCACTAAGAACGCACACAACGAGCTGTATAGCACCGTAAGCAAACAAGAAAATACACATTCAGAGAGGCCGTTTCTCCTGGTCGGTGATTTCAATGCAGGGAGAAACTGAAATCCGTCTTACCTCATGTTAACCAGCATGTCACTTCTGCAACAAGAGGCGACAAAACTCTACATCATCTTTACTCCACACACTGAAACGCATACGAGGCCCTCCCTCCTCACCTTCCCTTTGGCAAATCGGACCATAACTCTCTCCTTCTGATTCCTGCTTACAAGCAAAAACTCAAAACATGAAGTAACAGTGACGTGCTCAATGCAGAAGTGGTCGAATTAAAAGTATGCTAATCTACAAGACTGTTTCACTAGCACAGACTGGAATATGTTCCAGGATTCATCCAATAACATTGAGGAGTTAACTGCATCAGTCGCCAGCTTCATAAAAGAGTGCATCGACGACGACGCCCCTACAGTGACCGTAAGTACCCCAACCAGAAGCCATGGATTAGAGGCAACAACAGCACTGTGAGAAGTTAAAAGCTACAGCTTCCGCTTTCAAGGAGCGGGACACTAATCCGGACGCTTATAAGAAATACCACTACGACCTCCAATGAGCCGTCAAACAGGCAACACTGACGCACGACGGATGTGGCAGGGCATGCAAATTATCATGGATTACAAAGGGAAACCCAGCCTCGAATTGCCCAGGGACGCGAGCCTACCAGACGAACTGAATGCCTTCTATGCTCGCTTCGAGGGAAGCAAACCTGAACCATGCATGAGAGCATCAGTTGTTCCGGGCGACTGTGTGATCTCGCTCTCCGTAGCCAAAGTGAGTAACACCTTTAAACAGGTTCACATTAGCAAGGCCACGGAGCCAGATGGAATAACAGGACCCTTTTGCACAGACTCTATACACACACACACACACACACATGCATACTGACACCACTCACACACACACACACGCTGTTGCTACTCCCTATTATCTATCCTGTTGCTTAGGCATGTTACCCCTACCTCTATGTATATAGCTACCTAAATTACCCCTGCACATCAACTCTGTACTGGTACTCCCTCTATATAGCCATGTTATTTTTTACTCGTTATTCACTAAGTATTTATTCCTTTTGTAACTATTTCAATTTATTTGACTCTGCATTGTTGGAAAATGACCTGTAAGTAAAAGCATGTCACTGTTGTTTATGAAGCATTTGGCAAATACAGTATATTTGATTAGTATATTTATTTTACCTTTATTTAACCAGGCAAGTCAGTTAAGAACAAATTCTTATTTTCAATGACGGCCTAGGAACAGTGGGTTAACTGCCTGTTCAGGGGCAGAACGACAGATTTGTACCTTGTCAGCTCGGGGATATGAACTTGACAAAGTCAAACCTTTTCCATGTTCCTGTAATATACTGTAACAGTCCTGTCACCAAGAGGCCAGTTCGTTATTTCCTCTGCTTCTGTGCTGGATGGTGTCTCCCTGTTGCAACTTATAATTAAACCGGGATGATTTAGACTTTATCAACGACTGCTCAACTTTTAGTTCACCTGTAAATTCCTATTACAGGTACAAGGAAAAGGTTTGACTCTGTCATTGTACAGTTGCCCTATTTCTTACACAATTAACTTTATTGTCACAGCAGTGACTACCTTTGATGATGTAAGGGAGTGAACTATATTCATCATAAAAAAGGTTACATGGAGAAAATCGAAGCTCTCTGAAATGAAAATGGATGGCCCTCCCTTCAGAAAAATATATTTGACCAAAACTCTCCCTGATCGCTTGAAAAAAACAAAACAAGTGACCCTCCCCTACACCCAAAATAATAATGAAAACAGAAGTGGGTGGCAGAGAACATGTCTACCGTTCACCCTCACTTCCTGGACAGAACAGAGCCTGAGATATACAGTTTACCCTCACTTCCTGGACAGAACAGAGACTGAGATATACAGTTTACCCTCACTTCCTGGACAGAACAGAGCCTTAGATATCCAGTTTTAGAAACTTCATCCTGTCAGCATTATATGGCAACACAGGACTATTTATAGAGCACAGGGCTGCGGGCCAGAAGGTTGTGGGTTCATAAACCACCCTGGACAAGAGTAGGGTTGGAAAGATCTCCTTTATAGTAAAAGCATAGCATGAATCTATCACCGTATTTGCAGGTTCGAGAAAAATGTTTATTTTAATAAAAATGTCATGCAATTCTACGTAATTTTACATATTAGCGGAATCTTATTTTTAATACCTTACAAATGAACAAAATTAGGCCTACAGGCTAAGCATTCACAGAGAGAGGCCTATTTGCTCATCTTATAATATTTCTCTAATGCCAAATCAGTGTATCTTGTTTGCAACAAAGCTGTCACTGTTTGCAATTAATTAAATCTGAGACGTCATTAGGAATCTGAGCATGGTACTTTCAAAAGTTAGGCCTACCCCAGACAGAGTAGGTTTAACTTTAGTTTTAACTGCTGGCTACTCTTGTTCCGTGGCTTAACCCAACGAGAGAAGGTCACAAGTGTTTCCCTCAAAGCTGTCTGGGTTTAAACATTTACATTACATTTACATTTAAGTCATTTAGCAGACGCTCTTATCCAGAGCGACTTACAAATTGGTGCATTCACCTTATGACATCCAGTGGAACAGTAGTGGGAGGGATTACTTTATCCTATCCTAGGTATTCCTTAAAGAGGTGGGGTTTCAGGTGTCTCCGGAAGGTGACATTGTACAGAAAGTTAAGAGCTTAACAAATTGATAGTGACAGAATTAGATGACTTCCCAAGCAAAGTCTGCCTGTGAATGTCAAAGAAACAAAACAATGATATCCCCAGATGCATCAGAGTCACGTCTTTCCTGGGTATTTTACAGCTTGTTTCTAGCATAAAGCATAGCGGACCAAACCGCTGTTATAAAATACTTTATATAATTGGACCGGTTTAATTTTCTTCAAAATCTTAAGCTAACAAAGGGTAGGCCTGTGCTCTTTTTAAAAAAACATTTTCTTTAATAAAAGGTAGGCTTACCCTCTCATTTTTAAACTTAACGGCCCTTCACTGACATTTAAAGAGTGCATGGGTGGAGGAATTGACCGACATAATCTATGGATATAGCCTAATTTCATCAGTCAAACAGGTAGGCCCACCTCTTATTTCTTAAAGAGGAAGAAATAGGCTCCAACGCCCCTTTTGTTGTTAGTAAAGTCTAATTAAAATTGAGACAGTTCGGGGGCTTCCGTGTGGCCCAGTGGTCTAAGGCACTGCATCTCAGTGGCCCACTAGTCCAGGCTCTGTCACAGCCAGCTGTGACTGGGAGACCCATGGGGCAGTGTACAATTGGTCCAGCATTGTCTGGGTTAGGGGAGGGTTTGGCCAGCAGGGATGTCCCTGTCCGCTCTGACACATTGGTGCGACTGGCTTCCAGGTTAAGTGGGCATTGTGTCAAGAAGCGGTGCGGCTTGGTTGGATCGTGTGTCGGAGGACGCACAGCTCTCGGTCGGAGGACGCACAGCTCTCGGTCTCTCGGTCGGAGGACGCACAGCTCTCGGTCGGAGGACGCACAGCTCTCGGTCGGAGGACGCACAGCTCTCGGTCGGAGGACGCACAGCTCTCGGTCGGAGGACACACAGCTCTCGGTCGGAGGACACACAGCTCTCGGTCGGAGGACGCACAGCTCGAGTCCGGACAGGAGTTGCAGCAATGGAACAAGACTGTAACTATTAATTGGAGGCCACAATTGGGGAGAAAAAGGGGTAAAAATACACTGCTCAAAAAAATAAAGGGAACACTAAAATAACACATCCTAGATCTGAATGAATGAAATATTCTTATTAAATACTTTTTCCTTTACATAGTTGAATGTACTGACAACAAAAATCACGCAAAAATTATCAATGGAAATCAAATTTATCAACCCATGGAGGTCTGGATTTGGAGTCACACTCAAAATTAAAGTGGAAAACCACACTACAGGCTTATCCAACATTACTGATGTAATGTCCTTAAAACAAGTCAAAATGAGGCTCAGTAGTGTGTGTGGCCTCCACGTGTCTGTATGACCTCCCTACAACGCCTGGGCATGCTCCTGATGAGGTGGCGGATGGTCTCCTGAGGGATCTCCTCCCAGACCTGGACTAAAGCATCCGCCAACTCCTGGACAGTCTGTGGTGCAACGTGGCGTTGGTGGATGGAGCGAGACATGATGTCCCAGATGTACTCAATTGGATTCAGATCTGGGGAACAGGAGGGCCAGTCCATAGGATCAATGCCTTCCTCTTGCAGGAACTGCTGACACACTCCAGCCACATGAGGTCTAGCATTGTCTTGCATTAGGAGGAACCCAGGGCCAACCGCACCAGCATATGGTCTCACAAGGGGTCTGAGGATCTCATCTCGCTACCTAGTGGCAGTCAGGCTACCTCTGGCGAGCACATGGAGGGCTGTGCGGCCCCCCCAAAGAAATGCCACCCCACACCATGACTGACCCACCGCCAAACCGGTCATGCTGGAGGATGTTGCAGGCAGCAGAACGTTCTCCACGGCGTCTCCAGACTGTCACGTCTGTCACATGTGCTCAGTGTGAACCTGCTTTCATCTGTGAAAAGCACAGGGCGCCAGTGGCGAATTTGCCAATCTTGGTGTTCTCTGGCAAATGAAAAACGTCCGGCACGGTGTAAGCACAACCCCCACCTGTGGACGTCGGGCCCTCATACCACCCTCATGGATTCTGTTTCTGACCGTTTGAGCAGACACATGCACATTTGTGGCCTGCTGGAGGTCATTTTGCAGGGCTCTGGAAGTGCTCCTCCTGCTCCTCCTTGCACAAAGGTGGAGGTAGCGGTCCTGCTGCTGGGTTGTTGCCCTCCTACAGCCTCCTCCACGTCTCCTGATGTACTGGCCTGTCTCCTGGTAGCGCCTCCATGCTCTGGACACTACGCTGACAGACACAGCAAACCTTCTTGCCACAGCTCGCATTGATGTGCCATCCTGGATGAGCTGCACTACCTGAGCCACTTGTGTGGGTTGTAGACTCCGTCTCATGCTACCACTAGAGTGAAAGCACCGCCAGCATTCAAAAGTGACCAAAACATCAGCGAGGAAGCATAGGAACTGAGAAGTGGTCTGTGGTCCCCACCTGCAGAACCACTCCTTTATTGGGGGTGTCTTGCTAATTGCCTATAATTTCCACCTGTTGTCTATTCCATTTGCACAACAGCATGTGAAATTTATCGTCAGTGTTGCTTCCTAAGTGGACAGTTTGATTTCACAGAAGTGTGATTGACTTGGAGTTACATTGTGTTGTTTAAGTGTTCCCTTTATTTTTTTGAGCGGTGTTTATTTTTCCCGGAGGTTTCAGTGCATTTTCCATGGCGATTTAGTTGTAGAATGGAACATTAGCTACTCACGAATCTGCTTGTATCCAATAGCCAGCTAAAGTTTAGCATAGAGTCACTCACGATAGCTAGCTAACGTTGACGTTCGGCACGATGACTAGCCTTTAAACGCGGCACTTTTTCAAACTGCCGGCTGGGTACTGCTGCCACCAAAACACATTACCGAGACTATCATCGGATCTTAGAATGTGCCAATGTTTATGAACGATTCCCTTAATTTGATCAGAGCACTTTGAATAGCGGGTAGTTAGAACGCAAGAATGCTTATTTTTGCGACTGACCTTGGAAAAAGGTCATGTTATGTTTTGAATTTTCTCAATGGCAGTATTAATCTGACCATTGTTGTACCCTCTGTTTCAATATGCTTTGTGTTGTAGTCACAAACTTTACGAGGCATGTTGTCAACCAGCACATTAATAACGTAAGTAGCAACTGGTTTCCGTTTCCTGTGTAACATCAATATTGCTACACCCTTGAATATTATTTGAGTCTAAGCCATGTCTGTCAAAATCGGGTTGGTTTTTACAAATTCTTTTGATTCGACAGAATTGGCTGTAGGGCAAACTGTTTTTCAAGGGAAGTGGGTGACAACTATCGGCCCTCAACAAACTGTTAGGATCAGTAGGTTTCCTGTAAAGATCAGTGTATAGAACATTATCTTCACACAAGATCAGAAGATCAAGAAAACTGATTTGACGTGTATCAGATTGCGTAGTAAATCTCAGATGTACAGAAACGCATGGAACACCCGGCGCTGTTTAACATCACCCCTCCATAGAACAAAAATATCATCAATATACCGTTTCCACATAATGATGTGAGGCAAGAAAACATTTATGAGACGATTGAAAATAGACCGTTTCTCCATGTAACCCACATACACATTAGCAAAGTTAGGAGCCATGGGGGATCCCATAGCAGTACCCTCCATCTGAATAAAGAAATAATTTAGAAACATGAAGTAGTTGTGTGTGAGTACTATTTCAGCCAATGTTATAATGCATGCACTGGAAGGTAGTTCATTGGGGTCACGTTGCAGAAGAAAATGTTCCATAGCTTCAATATCGCCCTCGTGTGGAATAATTGTGTATAACGACTCAACATCAAACGTAACTAACAAAGTATTCTCCAGGAGAGGATCAAGAGATTCAATAATTGAGATCATACTGCTGGTGTCCTTTACAAAGGAGGGTAACTATTCTGAGACCATACTGCTGGTGTCCTTTACAAAGGAGGGGAACTATTCTGAGACCATACTGCTGGTGTCCTTTACAAAGGAGGGGAACTATTCTGAGACCATACTGCTGGTGTCCTTTACAAAGGAGGGGAACTATTCTGAGACCATACTGCTGATGTCCTTTACAAAGGAGGGGAACTATTCTGAGACCATACTGCTGGTGTCCTTTACAAAGGAGGGGAACTATTCTGAGACCATACTGCTGGTGTCCTTTACCAAGGAGGGGAACTATTCTGAGATCATACTGCTGATGTCCTTTACAAAGGAGGGGAACTATTCTGAGACCATACTGCTGGTGTCCTTTACAAAGGAGGGGAACTATTCTGAGACCATACTGCTGGTGTCCTTTACAAAGGAGGGGAACTATTCTGAGACCATACTGCTGGTGTCCTTTACAAAGGAGGGGAACTATTCTGAGACCATACTGCTGGTGTCCTTTACAAAGGAGGGGAACTATTCTGAGACCATACTGCTGGTGTCCTTTACAAAGGAGGGGAACTATTCTGAGACCATACTGCTGGTGTCCTTTACAAAGGAGGGGAACTATTCTGAGATCATACTGCTGGTGTCCTTTACAAAGGAGGGGAGCTGTTCTGAGATCATACTGCTGGTGTCCTTTACAAAGGAGGGGAACTATTCTGAGACCATACTGCTGGTGTCCTTTACAAAGGAGGGGAGCTGTTCTGAGATCATACTGCTGGTGTCCTTTACAAAGGAGGGGAGCTGTTCTGAGATCATACTGCTGGTGTCCTTTAGGAGGGGAGCTGTTCTGAGATCATACTGCTGGTGTCCTTTACAAAGGAGGGGAGCTGTTCTGCAAGTGGTCTAATAAAAAAAGTCAACAAAAGTCGATAGAGGGGTCGTTACTGCATCAATGGCCACTACAATAGGGCACTCGGGAGGTTTTGTAACATTCTAGTGTAATTTCGTCAAAGTATAAAAAGTGGCAATTTTAGAGTGTTGAATAGCCAAAAAGTCGTGTTCTGTTTTGGATATCTGACCAGAACTTCATCTAGGACAGTAAAGATCATGTTCTGAGATTGGCCAGTGGGGTCACTTCTGAGTTTATTTGTAAAAGGTGTTGTCAAACAGTTGTCTATGACACTCATTTACATAAACTGTCCTATCCATGAGTACAACAGACCCGCCCTGTAAGGACTGACGTATCGGATTGTAAATCAAGCAAAGCTTGTTTTTCATCCTGAGGTAAATTATGTAAAGATTTGTTCTCCTGTTTGTTCTTAAGGAGATCAACAACATCTTTTTCAACCAGTCTGCTATACGTCTCGATAGAGTGATTGTGATTGGCTGGGAGGTACAAAATAACTCTTACTTCTAAAAGCAGTTGGATAATGTGCAGGTGAGCAACTTACATGTTCAGTAGAAACATCACGATTAGGGGAGCTAAAATATTCCCTTAAACAAATGTTTCTAAAAAAAACCGTAAACATGTCTACCTTAACATCACAATCGTTGCACTGAGTTGTAGGCACAAAAGATAACCCTTTATTAAGCAAGGAGACATGGGCAGGGCTCCATATCTTGCTTGATAAATGAAAGACACTCAGTCCCGTGGGTTCTGGGACCGTTCTGAATGGTCCCCTCTGCCTCTGGTAGTTGTTTCTTCTTACGGCATCTCATCGGTGCGCGTGCCCCCGGTCACAACAGCCCTTCCGTCAACCCAGTCTCTCGTTGGATGAAAAACTGGCACTGGAAGCAGATGAGGTGCTGGTTGTAGAGCGTTGATCAGACGCGGGTGGATCCTGCGTCTGCCATGGAGACGAGGAGCAGGACCTCCCTTGTCAGGGTTTCTCCAGAAGTCGACTTTGTCCTCAGCCTTGCCTTTTTCGTCTTGGTTGAATTTCTTGATTTTAAGTTCCTTTATTTCTGTGGACAACTTGTTCTGGAGCGCATAGTTAGTTTTCATCAGTTCATTAAATATGCCATCATCATTAACAGCTCCTTGCAGAGCTGTGCGTTTCTCTTCAATCGTGTTATCCATTTCAATAAAATCCTTTTTCAACTGGTCAACAATTAATGTCATTAAATCAATAGAGCATTTGTTCAGGATGGCTCACAGAAATCATCTGTGCGCTGTCCCAATGATGGTTATTTTTGCTACCTGAGTCCCCGTGGAATAATGCCTTGACGCACATAATCACTAAGAGTGACTATATGAAGATGTGTTCTCGTCTGGCACTCAGATAAATGTAACAGTTCTTTCGAGAGGTCAGAATTACCCCCCCCGGCATGTCAAAAAGGGACTACGATACAATTATCTTATCATGTTCCCTTTCGCTATATTCAAAGGAACTCAGTAAATTTGTTGAAATTGTTGCGTTTATATTTTTTTTCAGTGTATTAATCTAAGATGTCAAATAAATTATATCCAGCTTAGGGCTCCAGCTATGCATTTGATTACTCTACCCAGGCCCAATTGCTTCTGCCAAATTTAAGGCCTGGCCCTGCCCGAAACCAGAAATAACTTCCTCCATTAGTAAATCCATTAGCTGCTCCTCTCTGTCTGTCACACACGCTCATGACGGCTCTGAGTCTGTACGTATCCATAGCAACGGCTACGCTTGGGCTGCCCTGCTCAATGTAGAGACGTGAGAGCAGTTAGCTGTTAGCTACTTTTCGTCGCTCTAAAATCCAACAAAACTCAATGAACATTTATTCTTTTCTGTGAAATAATCTCTCCTGACTATTTGACGAGGTTGAAGCACTTCTGACACCTTGTTATGATCTTAGTCAGATATGGCTGTACTGTGCAACAGAGCACGAACAAGTGGCTCAGCTTCAAAATGTTAATGATCAATTTAGTGATACCCAAGCCCTGCCCGTACCCTAGCTATTGATGAAAAAAAGGCCCTACCCGGCCCTAACCTAAAACAGGTCATACCCTAGTTATTGATGAAAAACAGGTCCTAGCCTAGTTATTGATGAAAAACAGGTCCTAGCCTAGTTATTGATGAAAAACAGGTCCTAGCCTAGTTATTGATGAAAAACAGGTCCTACCCTAGTTATTGATGAAAAACAGGTCCTAGCCTAGTTATTGATGAAAAACAGGTCCTAGCCTAGTTATTGATGAAAAACAGGTCCTAGCCTAGTTATTGATGAAAAACAGGTCCTAGCCTAGTTATTGATGAAAAACAGGTCCTACCCGATGTATAATGTCGGGCTTGGGTTGGGTAGCAGAGCTCTACCCTGTTGCCTAAATACAGAAACGGTATGAAGGTATGAGAATCTGGATAGCGCCCAACTCTAACTACCTTTGATGGTGTAACCACTCTCCTTCATATGTGTCTTGGTTGGGGTATGTGTAGAGGCCATGGCCCTGGCGCTGGTCATCAACCCAGCTGCCTGAGAGAAAGAGAGAGAGAGGGTAGGTGCGTATAAGACAGACAGACAGACAGACAGACAGACAGACAGACAGACAGACAGACAGACAGGCAGGCAGGCAGGCAGACAGACCATCATATTTGGATCCATCTGGGTAGTAGAAGATACCCTGTCCGTGCTTCAGGTTCTGGTAATATTCTCCAATGTACCTGGCCCCATTCTTAAATCGGTATGTTCCCTGGGACACACGGAAATTGTCAAGGAAATGGTCAAAGGAAACAACAAATAGTAGGAATCAACTAATACTATTATTTATGGTGACAGTTACCTGGCCAGACCTTTTCCCGTTTTCATACATTCCTTGGTAAGTGTCTCCATTGGGTAGGACAGCTCTCCCGACCCCATGTCTCTCTCCAGCTTCATTTCGGTCCCCTTCATATTCCTGTGTCAGTGAATTACATCTTTCTGTCAATGTTGCGTAGGCGCAAGTAACGTTAGCTGTTAAAGTTAGCTAGCTAACGTTAAATTGGCATTGCTAGCTCAAAATCGGATTGTTGAGGTTTTTTTTATACCAAGTTACAGCACACTTTTACTCACTCCAAGGTAACCCTGATCATCATCAAAATCCTCTGATCCAACATCCGACATGTTTTGCTAGTCGTTTCTCTTGGCTCCTGTAAACTATAAAGTTTCGCCTCTCCAACTCACCTCTTCCTCTGTTTACCGTTGCCATGACAATGACAGACTGGAGCGCAGACACGAGACCCATGGATAAACGTAACAAAACCTACGAAAATATTATAAACAAGCGTCAATATCTTCAAAACTGTTAGGTGTACGTTTTATTAACATTTATATCCTAATTTATTCTGTGCCATGTAAAAGCTGTTCAGCCTTATCGTTTGGTGATAAGGATATTTCATAAATTCCTGTTCAAATAGAGCAACTATAAGAATTGTAGTGTTCCAGTACCTAGGTTTCCATCGAAATTGGAGAAAGATTATATGCGCATTTTTTTCCAGAATATGTGTTTTTTATCAAGTTGACTTTGCTTGATGACGCAGTACCCATAAACATAACTTTTACTGTTAAATTCCCGTGTACTGAATAAAAAATATAACTTAATCAAATGGGTTTCCATCGCATTTTCAACTCTACTGATGTTTTTCTCACAACGTCTGCGTTATATTATAGCGAGTGTGTCCACTCTGTAGCAGGCACGTGTACTCTAGCCAAAAGCGCTATGTTGCGCGCTGTTGGTTATGCCGCATTCAAAACAAATAGGAACTCGAAACTGGCAACTCGGAAATCTCCGACTTCGGACCTCAGTGGGTTTAAAACAACTCCTTAAAAATAGCCCCGACTTGGAAATATCGTTTTAAACGGTCATCCAACTAAGAATTCAACTCGGGAACTAGAGCTCCGACTTTCCGACCTGAAGATCACTGACGTCATGATTTGACCTCGTATTTGTCCGAATTCCCAGTTGTCTTGAAAGCACAATTGTTATGGACAGAAAGCAACAAAAAAATATGTCCAAAAGCGCGAGATTGTTTTTATTTGTCAAACGGCAGCCAAGCATCGATTATCATGTCACCAGAATAAAATTCTCGATATTTATTTGAAATGAGCATCAAGCTCATCATCGTGCATTTTCACCAACCTGTGAAATCTATCATAACTTTCATCTGTAGCCTAAAAACTGCATGCTTTTCCGACAAGTCCTAGTTGGAGGACCACACAACACGTCAACGCGTGACTCCAAGTTTACTTCGATATAATGGTTATTATATAAATATTTTCGCATAAAAGCCTTTCCACCGACATTACCTTTACCGACACAAAAATATTCCACCCTGTCTAGCATATTTTGTTTTGTCGACATTTGGAAAGTTTACCGAAAACGTTGCTTTTTCCATCAGGCCTGTCATTACATGACATGTAACGTTACTTTACTCGCATAAAAAGGATGAAACCTGGTTAGTAACAGATACATATTGTATCTGATTTTCTTGTGTTATTACATGTTTTCTATAATCCGATATGTACTTTACTCGCATAAAAAAAGGTTGGATGGAAACCTGTTTAGTAGCACATAACTTTTGTATTTCATTTCCTTGTTGATTTACAAAGGCATTTTTTGATAATTAGGTAGGGCCATCAAACGCTCACCAGTTTCTATGTACTGTTCTGACGTCATTTGTAGACCAAAGTGGAGGTTGGGCGACCAGTGTGACTGTGAATGACAGTTCCACGAAGCTCTGTGAAAGAACAAGGAAGTGATAGCTATACCGCCCGAGTTGGACGAGAAACAAGACGGTTCTTTTGAAATTTTCCTCGATTTCAGCCACGGTAAGTTGGATCATTTATCCCTCCATGTGTGTGAATTGATAGGGTCGGCGATTTTCCACAGATAGACCGCGGTTTTTGTCTAGCATCGAGGGCACGAGGATGAGCAGAAAGTGAAGCGAGCAAGCCATGGATATTTGAACACAATGGTTTAAACAAAGAGCTGTCGGATACATTGTAAGGAGGATTCCTCATCTAAAACCATTGTATCTTTCGACTGGAGTATCGATTTGGTTACAATGTTGCTGATGATCATAATGATTGGAAACATTGATGTATGTGACTTTCAAGCAAACTGGCAAATGTCCTACAGCAGGCTTCTCTCTCTTTGATGTCTGCCACACTGGGAAGTCAAATGTGTTTTAATTGTTTTTGCCACAGTCCAAGAAAATGGTAAAACAACAGTATTGGGCTCTGTATAACAATCTCAATGTAATCTACAGGATGTTAGATGGTAATACGTTCATATATGGGGAAAATGGATGAAAATAAGAAAGATAGATACCTATTTTCGAATGAACTTAAGTAATCAACTTCAGTAACTGGATTTGAGGCTCTGTCACAATCTGAATGAAAAGCCTGGTCCAGTTGATGTGCCATCCAAGATTCCAAGTATGAGGTTTTGCTATTAACTGTAGCCAACTGTAGGCCGCTGTACTGTATAGGCCAAATATTTTTTGGGAAATGATGTTTAAGTTTTAGTCATTTAGCAGACGCTCTTATACAGAGCAATTTACTTTAGTGAGTGAATACATTTTACTACTTGTCTCCCATGGGAATGGGAAACTATTGAACGTTTTGGTATGTAGAATTAATCAATTCAACTTACAAAATGATGACCGTGACCATATCAGTAGTGTAAATGACTAATGTCGTGGCAGAGGCTCATGACAGAGTTAAATAGTATGCATAGTTTAGCAAGCCAAGCTGTCGATATACACCGTTGGTGGTTCAGTGCTTGGCAACGTCATGTTCCCAGACCAAGATTCTGGCATAGAAGGGTACTGGTATTCATGCTACATGTGATCCCCAGAGCATTAAGCAGAAGTTATATGAATGTGAGCAATATCTCTGATACCCCCAATGAGATGAGTGGCTATGGAAAGTTTACTGTATCCTACTATGCCTTTCTGGAGAGTTGTTCCGTGTCATTTCAACAAGCCATCACACCCACCGTCTCAGATAATTCAGAAATAGTTTCTGTAGTTAGAAACAGGTAATATTGACATTCCTGTGGAAAAAAAATGTAATTTCAACAAAATGACAATAAAGAAGGATAAAACTGAATTGCTTTCGTCGAGGACTAGCTTGAAATGTGAGGATGACCACACAACAGGTCAAAACCTGGTACTTTCACACTATTTAATGGTAAATAAATGCAAGTGACTTCAATGACAAATTTCTCTGAACAGGGGGGGGCAAAAAGGACATCACCAGATTCACAGGGAATAGATGACATAATATGGAGTAGCAATACTCCAAGCCGCAGGTTCATATGACTTGTCAAACAGAATTTGTTTCTCAGAGATCAAATTATGTTTCAACAAAATAATGTTTCACAAAAGGTCATTGTATCGGTTACTAACTACAAAAACAATCTGAGATGGTTGGTGTCAAACCTCTTTCTTGTGATTTTTGAGGTGGAAGGACCCTGGACAGATGCATGCACAAAGTATACGTTCGAGAACGTACACTATAGAAATGGAACGGAGAGAGATGCCATCTTCAGATGTCCTGCTGTGTTTAAAACTCTTGAATTGTTTTGCCCCGTACAGGAGAATACAGCTTCTGAGGGGATATTCCTGCAGCCTCTTGGCCATGTTTCCTGGGCCTTGCATTACGCTCACAGAATGGAGCTGTAGGTCTGCGTGTTGGTCATCATCATCATCATCGCTGTGAGACCTGACTGCCCAGTGCCTGTTATCGACAAATCATGGCCCCCGTGCCACCTGGCATCCGTTTCCTGGCATCCTTCAACAGAGATCAGTGGTGAGTTTTGTTTTGTCTGTGTCTGTCCTTCTGTCCCGCCTGTCTGTCCACCTTCTGGCCTGTGTCTGTCCTTCTATCCCGCCGTCTGTCCACCTTCTGGCCTGTGTCTGTCCTTCTATCCCGCCGTCTGTCCACCTTCTGGCCTGTGTCTGTCCTTCTATCCCGCCGTCTGTCCTTCTATCCCGCCCGTCTGTCCACCTTCTGGCCTGTGTCTGTCCTTCTATCCCGCCCGTCTGTCCACCTTCTGGCCTGTGTCTGTCCTTCTATCCCGCCCATCTGTCCACCTTCTGGCCTGTGTCTGTCCTTCTGCCCGCCTGTCTGTCTACCTTCTGGCCTGTGTCTGTCCTTCTATCCCGCCCGTCTGTCCACCTTCTGGCCTGTGTCTGTCCTTCTGCCCGCCTGTCTGTCCACCTTCTGGCCTGTGTCTGTCCTTCTATCCCGCCCGTCTGTCCACCTTCTGGCCTGTGTCTGTCCTTCTGCCCGCCTGTCTGTCCACCTTCTGGCCTGTGTCTGTCCTTCTGCCCGCCCGTCTGTCCACCTTCTGGCCTGTGTCTGTCCTTCTGCCCGCCTGTCTGTCCACCTTCTGGCCTGTGTCTGTCCTTCTATCCCGCCTGTCTGTCCACCTTCTGGCCTGTGTCTGTCCTTCTATCCCGCCGTCTGTCCACCTTCTGGCCTGTGTCTGTCCTTCTATCCGGCCTGTCTGTCCACCTTCTGGCCTGTGTCTGTCCTTCTATCCTGCCCGTCTGTCCACCTTCTGGCCTGTGTCTGTCCTTCTATCCTGCCCGTCTGTCTACCTTCTGGCCTGTGTCTGTCCTTCTATCCCGCCGTCTGTCCACCTTCTGGCCTGTGTCTGTCCTTCTGCCAGCCCGTCTGTCCACCTTCTGGCCTGTGTCTGTCCTTCTGCCAGCCCGTCTGTCCACCTTCTGGCCTGTGTCTGTCCTTCTGCCAGCCCGTCTGTCCACCTTCTGGCCTGTGTCTGTCCTTCTATCCCGCCCGTCTGTCCACCTTCTGGCCTGTGTCTGTCCTTCTATCCCGCCCGTCTGTCCACCTTCTGGCCTGTGTCTGTCCTTCTATCATGCCCATCTGTCCACCTTCTGGCCTGTGTCTGTCCTTCTATCCTGCCCGTCTGTCCACCTTCTGGCCTGTGTCTGTCTTGTCTGTACGTCTATCTGCCTATCTGTCTTTTTGTCTCTGTCTTTCAGATCAAAATGCACTCTGTCATAAGTAGTTCATCAATTAATGAATCTAGATGGCAGTGTCGTCAGAACAATATGAGTGGGTCAGGGCTAACGACTTGCTTTTGGTTGGTGGCATTTGGTTCAAGAAGCAGGCTGTCGTCCTCTGACAAGTAAGCCGACTATTCATGTCCCTCTTCTAATCAAACCAGATATTCGTGTTTCTGTCTTCGCGTGTCTGTTTTATAATTCCACAGAGTCCTGTCTGTCCACTTGGGTTGTGTGCTTGTCTTGACCTTCTTTAGGGTGAAAAGTGAGTGAAGGATACACAGCCCATCATTCTGTTGGTTTGTGCTACTCTGTTGATGGGGATTTTGCCTCTGCGGGATCTTGCTCACACTTGGACTTAGTTGTAAATTGTTGATGACTTATTATATCAGGGCTTAAGCCATACTATGCCTGTGTGTGTGACCCTAGTGTCAGTGTACTGTATGTGCCTTGTCTTGCGCCTGTTTGTGCTGCCCGTATCAATTTAATATTTAGTCCAATATAATTATGTGTGCGAGACAGGGAATTGGCCGTGCCACAGAGAGAGAGAGAGAGCACTGTGCTAACAACAGACAGCACATAGATCATGTAGTGTATAGGGCTTACAGCTGTAAATGATAGGTAAGCACCATCTATGTGACATTGTCCCAGGATACTTGCAGGCAGGTTAATGATTACTGAACAGCTTCTACCCCCAAGCCTTGAGACTGTTAAATAGTTAACCAAATAGCTACCCGGACAATCTGCATTGACCCTTTCTACACTAACTCATCACACACTGCTGCTACTGTTTATTATCTATCCTGTTGCCTCGTCACTTTCATCCTAGTTATATGCACATTGTCTCAGTACTGGTACCCCGTGTATCGTTACTCATTGTTCACTTATTATTACGTGTAATTACTTTTCTATTATTTCTCTATTTTCTTTCTCTCTGCATTGTTGGGAAGGACCTGTAAGTAAGCATTTCACTGTTAGTCTACACCTGTTGCTTACCAAGCATTTCACTGTTAGTCTACACCTGTTGCTTATCCCATTCATTATTAGGGCCAGGAGTTGTTCCTTGTCAAGTCACGTGATGACTTCTATTATCAGTACAACTATAGTCAAAGGTCCAACTGGAAAAGACCGGAGAACCAAGTTGTTAACCTGAATCTTCATTGGGGTATTACACTTTGAAGTATTTCTTGGGACTCTACCACATTCCGTTGCATTCCGACTGACAGTCATTCCGTGTGAGTGGCATGCTGAAGTCAAGGTGGTAAACCTGTTGTCCTGTGTGGCTGTAGCCACTCTCTGTCTGGTGTTCTCAGAGCGGTGGAGCTGTGATGTCACAGAGCCACTGACTGTGTTTTACACTAAATTACTGCTGACAGGGAAGACACTGCCAGTGTCCTAACTGTCTCATTTCTGTCCTGCCTTGGGAGAGAACACAACCCCCTTTCCACTAGACACATACACAGATATAAACACACACATGCTGCCCAGCGATTGTAAGTGTAAATAGGCAATCAGGGATTCTTCCCTCTGACTGCTTTCCTCCCCTTAGCAACTGGTCTCTAGGGCTGGTTTATGGTGGTGTGACTTTACCTGCCATAAGTGTCTGTTTCAGGCTTGATCAGGGGTGAACCCACGTCGGGGTGGCTGTGTTTGGTTAGGTCAGGGGTGAACACACGTCAGGGTGGCTGTGTTTGGTTAGGTCAGGGGTGAACACACGTCAGGGTGGCTGTGTTTGGTTAGGTCAGGGGTGAACCCACGTCAGGGTGGCTGTGTTTGGTTAGGTCAGGGGTGAACACACGTCAGGGTGGCTGTGTTTGGTTAGGTCAGGGGTGAACCCACGTCAGGGTGGCTGTGTTTGGTTAGGTCAGGGGTGAACCCACGTCGGGGTGGCTGTGTTTGGTTAGGTCAGGGGTGAACCCACGTCGGGGTGGCTGTGTTTGGTTAGGTCAGGGGTGAACCCACGTCGGGGTGGCTGTGTTTGGTTAGGTCAGGGGTGAACCCACGTCAGGGTGGCTGTGTTTGGTTAGGTCAGGGGTGAACCCACGTCAGGGTGGCTGTGTTTGGTTAGGTCAGGGGAAGACCCACGTCAGGGTGGCTGTGTTTGGTTAGGTCAGGGGAAGACCCACGTCGGGGTGGCTGTGTTTGGTTAGGTCAGGGGTAGACCCACGTCGGGGTGGCTGTGTTTGGTTAGGTCAGGGGTAGACCCACGTCAGGGTGGCTGTGTTTGGTTAGGTCAGGGGAAGACCCACGTCGGGGTGGCTGTGTTTGGTTAGGTCAGGGGTGAACCCACGTCGGGGTGGCTGTGTTTGATTAGGTCAGGGGTGAACCCACGTCGGGGTGGCTGTGTTTGATTAGGTCAGGGGTGAACCCACGTCGGGGTGGCTGTGTTTGATTAGGTCAGGGGTGAACCCACGTCGGGGTGGCTGTGTTTGATTAGGTCAGGGGTGAACCCACGTCGGGGTGGCTGTGTTTGGTTAGGTCAGGGGTGAACCCACGTCGGGGTGGCTGTGTTTGGTTAGGTCAGGGGTGAACCCACGTCGGGGTCTGTCAAATTCGACTTGTTTGCCCTTTGCACAAGTCCACCAGGAAATAACTGATTGGGAGATCTACAAGAACAGGACTTCATGTTTTTTATTATACTCACCTGCTCTCGCTGGGTTTATTATGCTCACCGGTGATGTGAGTAATGACCATGAAAACATGCCAGACTGGTTATACAGTTGAAGTCGGAAGTTTACATACACTTAGATTGGAGTCATTAAAACTAGTTTTTCAACCACTCCAGAAATTTCGTTTTGGCAAGTCTGTTAGGACATCTTCTTTGTGCATGACACAAGTATTTTTTTTTCAACAATTGTTTACAGACAGATTATTTCACTTATAATTCACTGTATCACAATTCCAGTGGGTGGGTCAGAAGTTTACATACTCTAAGTTGACCGTGCCTTTAAACAGCTTGGAAAATTTCAGAAATGTATGTCATGGCTTTAGAAGCTTCTGATAGGCTAATTGACATAATTTGAGTCAATTGGAGGTGTACCTGTACATGTATTTCAAGGTCTACCTTCAAACTCAGTGCCTCTTTGCTTGACATCAATGGAAAATCAAACGAAATCAGCCAGACATCAGAAAAAGATTGTAGACATCCAAAAGTCTGGTTCATCCTTGGGAGCAGTTTCCAAACGCCTGAAGCTACCACGTTCATCTGAACAAACAATAGTATAAACACCATGGGACCACGCAGCCTTCATACCGCTCAGGAAGGAGACACGTTCTGTCTCCTAGAGATGAACGTACTTTGGTGCAAAAAGTGCAAATCAATCCCAGAACAACAGCAAAGGACCTTGTGAAGATGCTGGAGGAAACCGGTACAAAAGTATCTGTATCCACAGTAAAACGAGTCCTATATCGACATAACCTGAAAAGACGTTCGGCAAGGAAGAAGGCACTGCTCCAAAACCGCCATAAAAAAGCCAAACAACAGTTTGCAACTGCACATGGGGACAAAGATCGTAATTTTTGGAGAAATGTCCTCTGGTCTGATGAAACAAAAATAGAACTGTTTGGCCATAATGACCATCGTAATGTTTGGAGGAGAAAGGGGGAGGCTTGCAAGCTGAAGAACACCATCCCAACCATGAAGCATGGGGGTGGCAGCATCATGTTGTGGGGGTGCTTTGCTGCAGGAGGGTCTGGTGCACTTAACAAAATAGATGGCATCATGAGGAAAGAAAATTATGTGGATATATTGAAGCAACATGTCAAGACATCAGTCAGGAAGTTAAAGCTTGGTCGCAAATGGATCTTCCAAATGGACAATGACCCCAAGCATACTTCCAAAGTTGTGGCAAAATGGCTTAAGGTCAACAAAGTCAAGGTATTGGAGTGGCCATCACAAAGCCCTGACGTCAATACTATTGAACATTTGTGGACAGAACTGAAAAGGTGTGTGTGAGCAGGGAGGCCTACAAACCTGACTCCGTTACACCAGCTCTGTCAGGAGGAATGGGCCAAAATTCACCCAACTTTTTGTGGGAAGCTTGTGGAAGGCTACCTGAAACATTTGACCCAAGTTAAACAATTTAAAGGCAATTCTACCAAATACTAATTGGGTGTATGTAAACTTCTGACCCACTGGGAATGTGATGAGAGATATAAAAGCTGAAATAAATAATTCTCTCTACTGTTATTGACATTTCACATTCTTAAAATAAAGTGATCCTAAAACTGAATTTTTACTAGGATTAAATGTCAGGAATTGTGACAAACAGAGTTTAAATGTACTTGGCTAATGTGTATATAAACTTCTGACTTCAACTGTAGCTACTGTGTGTTCAACATGTATACAATTCTTCTGGTTTTATCTAGCTCTTTTTGAGATATTTGACCTTGCCTTGCTGACATCTAGGTAATCAATCCTCTGATGATATCTGCGACGTTGTAGACGATAACCATCTGATTTGGTGTTGGTTAACCTGCATGAGCAGCATTTGAAGCTGTGATCCACAGATAGGTCAACAGAGAGCTTTCTGATGAAGAACTGCACAACTTTTCATGGCGCTGCCGGGCGGTGGGTGTACAGGGAATTCGGAAAGTATTTGGACCCCTTGACTTTTCCATGCTTTGTTACGTTACAGCCTTGTTCTAAAATGATTTAAATAGTTTTTCCCCTCATCAACCCACACACAATACCCCATAATGACAAAGCAAAAAAGTTTTTTTAAAATTTTTAAACACAAAAAAACTGAAATATCACATTTGCTTAAGTATTCAGACCCTTTACTCTGTACTTGTTGAAGCACCTTTGGCAGCTAGTACAGCCTTGAGTCTTCTTGGGTATGATGCTACAACTTTGGCAAACCTGTATTTGGGGAGCTTCTCCCATTACTCTCTGCAGGTCCTCTTAACCCTTGTCAGGTTGGATTGAGTGTCGCTGCACAGCTATTTTCAGGTCTCTCCAGAAATGTTTGATCGAATTTTATAAAAAGGCTAACGTAACAAAATGTGTAAAAAGGGAAGGGGTCTGAATACTTTCCAAATGCACTGTATATCTCACCCTGAATCAGTGGATGAATGCCACCCACTGACTACCTCCCCTTCAGTCCTTTACTGATGCCCCCTGTGTTGTCTCCCTGTAGGTACAGAGTCTCCAGTCCCTTACTGATGCCCCCTGTGTTGTCTCCCTGTAGGTACAGAGCCTCCAGTCCCTTACTGAAGCCCCCTGTGTTGTCCCCCTGTAGGTACAGAGCCTCCAGTCCCTTACTGATGCCTCCTGTGTTGTCTCCCTGTAGGTACAGAGCCTCCAGTCCCTTACTGATGCCCCCTGTGTTGTCTCCCTGTAGATACAGAGCCTCCAGTCCCTTACTGATGCCCCCTGTGTTGTCTCCCTGTAGGTACAGAGCCTCCAGTCCCTTACTGATGCCCCCTGTGTTGTCTCCCTGTAGGTACAGAGTCTCCAGTCCCTTACTGATGCCCCCTGTGTTGTCTCCCTGTAGGTACAGAGCCTCCAGTCCCTTACTGATGCCCCCTGTGTTGTCTCCCTGTAGATACAGAGCCTCCAGTCCCTTACTGATGCCCCCTGTGTTGTCCCCCTGTAGGTACAGAGCCTCCAGTCCCTTACTGATGCCCCCTGTGTTGTCCCCCTGTAGGTACAGAGTCTCCAGTCCCTTACTGATGCCCCCTGTGTTGTCCCCCTGTAGGTACAGAGCCTCCAGTCCCTTACTGATGCCCCCTGTGTTGTCCCCCTGTAGGTACAGAGCCTCCAGTCCCTTACTGATGCCCCCTGTGTTGTCTCCCTGTAGGTACAGAGTCTCCAGTCCCTTACTGATGCCCCTGTGTTGTCCCCCTGTAGGTACAGAGCCTCCAGTCCCTTACTGATGCCCCCTGTGTTGTCTCCCTGTAGGTACAGAGTCTCCAGTCCCTTACTGATGCCCCCTGTGTTGTCCCCCTGTAGGTACAGAGCCTCCAGTCCCTTACTGATGCCCCCTGTGTTGTCCCCCTGTAGGTACAGAGCCTCCAGTCCCTTACTGATGCCTCATGTGTTGTCTCCCTGTAGGTACAGAGCCTCCAGTCCCTTACTGATGCCCCCTGTGTTGTCCCCCTGTAGGTACATAGCCTCCAGTCCCTTACTGATGCCCCCTGTGTTGTCTCCCTGTAGGTACAGAGCCTTCACCTTTGGCCTCACCTTCCTGCTGTACACCAGCTTCCACCTGTCCAGAAAACCCATCAGCATTGTCAAGGTAACACACACAGACACTGATGTATCCTATAGGGAATTCACTGTACTACACTGGCATGTTGCATAAACAGAGACTTACTTACTATACGCTCATCTCCACACACTATATATACATGTTATCAGCACAGGTGGTATTGTAACCTGGTCAGCATGACCTCTATGTGGTTCAGCCTGTTACTATAACCTGGTCAGCATGACCTCTATGTGGTTCAGCCTGCTACTATAACCTGGTCAGCATGACCTCTATGTGGTTTAGCCTGCTACTATAACCTGGTCAGCATGACCTCTATGTGGTTCAGCCTGCTACTATAACCTGGTCAGCATGACCTCTATGTGGTCCAGCCTGCTACTATAACCTGGTCAGCATGACCTCTATGTGGTTCAGCCTGTTACTATAACCTGGTCAGCATGACCTCTATGTGGTCCAGCCTGCTACTATAACCTGGTCAGCATGGCCTCTATGTGGTCCAGCCTGCTACTATAACCTGGTCAGCATGACCTATATGGGGTTCAGCCTGCTACTATAACCTGGTCAGCATGACCTCTATGGGGTCCAGCCTGCTACTATAACCTGGTCAGCATGACCTCTATGGGGTTCAGCCTGCTACTATAACCTGGTCAGCATGACCTCTATGGGGTTCAGCCTGCTACTATAACCTGGTCAGCATGACCTCTATGTGGTTCAGCCCCGCACATTGACTCGGTACCGGTACCCCCTATATATAACCTCGTTATTTTATTGTTGTTTTATTTTATTTATTTATTATTGTGTTACTTTTTATTTGATTTCTTAATTAATAAGAAAATATTTACAAAAAAATTAACTCTCTTTTATTGTTTCTTAAAACTGCATTGTTGGTAAAGGGCTTGTAAGTAAGACTTTCAGGTAAGGTTGTTGTACCTGTTGTATTCAGGGCATATGACAAATAAAATTTGATTTGAATACTAATTGGATGAAAGCTGTGGTATATCAGACCGTATACCACTGGTATGAATAGGAAAAGATACGATAGTAACCAGGTTCTAATAGCAATAAGGAACCGCGGGGCTTTGTGGTATATGGCAAATTTATGACGGCTGTTTTCAGGCACTCCGTGATGTGTTGTGCGTTACAACAGCCCTGACACGGAACCCAAACCGGCTGCCCGCATGCGCCATCGTGCGCTATCATGCATAAATGTATTTTGTCCCCCTACGCCAAACGTGATCACGACACGCAGGTTATAATATCAAAACAAACTCTGAACCAATGACATTAATTTGGGGACAGATCGAAAAGCATTAAACATGTATGGCAATTTAGTTAGTTAGCTTGCTGTTGCTATCTAATTTGTCTTACTTAGCTAGCTTGCTGTTGCTAGCTAATTTGTCTTACTTAGCTAGCTTGCTGTTGCTAGCTAATTTGTCCTATTTAGCTAGCTTGCTGTTGCTAGCTAATTTGTCCTATTTAGCTAGCTTGCTGTTGCTAGCTAATTTGTCCTGGGATATACATTTACATTTAAGTCATTTAGCAGACGCTCTTATCCAGAGCGACTTACAAATTGGTGCTTTCACCTTATGACATCCAGTGGAACAGCCACTTTACAATAGTGCATCTAAGTCTTTTAAGGGGGAGGGGGGGTGAGAAGGATTACTTTATCCTATCCTAGGTATTCCTTAAAGAGGTGGGGTTTCAGGTGTCTCCGGAAGGTGGTGATTGACTCCGCTGTCCTGGCGTCGTGAGGGAGTTTGTTCCACCATTGGGGGGCCAGAGCAGCGAACAGTTTTGACTGGGCTGAGCGGGAACTGTACTTCCTCAGTGGTATAAACATTGAGTTGTTATTTTACCTGAACTGCACAAGGTCCTCTACTCCGACATATTAATCCACACATAAAACGGCCAACCGACTCGTTTCTAATCATCTCTCCTCCTTTCAGGCTTTTTCATCGATGAACTTGTATGGTGATTGGCATCTAAACTTTCATAGTATTACCACGACGACCGGCAAAACAGTTTGTCTTTCAATCGCCCACCTGGGTATAACCAATGAGGAGATGGCATGTGGGTACCTGCTTCTATAAACCAATGAGGAGACGGGAGAGGCAGGACTTGCAGCGCGATCTGCGTCAGAAATAGAAAGGACTTATATTTTAGCCCATGTCATCGCAGATGCTCGTTGGCGCGCGCGCAATAATTGAATAACATGGATTTCAAAAAAAAATTGAAAGGCGACGTGTCTGGTCTGGTCAGCATGTTAGCCGTGGTATATTAGCCCTATACCACAAACCCCTGAGGTGCCTAATTGCTTAATTATACCATGGCATTGATGAATACTCCTTTCTGATTGACTTGACGGGCATTCTAGAGTGTGCATTATTTCCTTACAAGGCACGGTATATTTACATGGGAAAATTCAATGGCTATAGTTCATTCTTAGATGTTCAGTTTGAGCTGCTTGAGGTCAAACATGATTGGCATTGTTGAATTCGATTTTCATTATAGAAAGCTAGGACTGATGTTTGGTTTGCTAAACTAACAAGTGTGTTAGGTTACCAAGGCAACTACTGTCACTATCAAGTAAACTTGCTAGCTACCTCAGTGGATGTTGAACACACTTCTTCTACCTGCAAATGAACACAGTTCATAGTGGTAAATGTGTTTTAAATTATAGCCTTGGTATAAAAAGAGATAATCAACTCGGGGCTCTATGTGTTTTCTGGAAAAGAATGCCTCTCTGCTAGCGCATTGTGGACCACACCCTCCACATCCTTCATTATTTCCCAGAGAACGCATCGACCATTGTTTACTTTGGAACCATAGCTGCAAACTGCTTGACATTGGGATGAATGAATGACAAGCTACATGTATGCTTTTTTTCACTATGAGGGTAATGAATATGTTTTCTCATGGAGATCATACTTGCTCCACAGAGTGAGCTGCATAAGAACTGCTCAGCTCTCCATGAGCTCTCCACGGCTGGTAGTAGGCAGCTGCCCAGCCTCCACACAGAGACAGACTGCAGCTGGAAACCTTTTGGTGAGACCCCACTCAACCCTCGTTCTCCCGCCTCTTTCTCTGCCTGACACACTTTCTCTGATGACCCTCTTCTTCTCAATCCCTCGTACACCAATTCCCATTCCCTCACACCTATTCCACCGACCTACCTTCCCTACACTTGTTACTCTTCGCTCATTTTTGTTGATCCCCATAACCAAATCCAGTGGTCAGTATTCAGATACAGTGGGGCAAAAAAGTATTTAGTCAGCCACCAATTGTGCAAGTTCTCCCACTTAAAAAGATGAGAGGCCTGTTATTTTCATCATAGGTACATTTCAACTATGACAGACAAAATGAGAAGAAAAAAATCCAGAAAATCACATTGTAGGATTTTTAATGAATTTATTTGCAAATTATGGTGGAAAATAAAGTATTTGGTCACCTACAAACAGGCAATATTTCTGGCTCTCACAGACCAGTAACTTCTTCTTTAAGAGGCTCCTCTGTCCTCCACTCGTCACCTGTATTAATGGCACCTGTTTGAACTTGTTATCAGTACAAAAGACACCTGTCCACAACCTCAAACAGTCACATTCCAAACTCCACTATGGCCAAGACCAAAGAGCTGTCAAAGGACACCAGAAACAAAATTGTAGACCTGCACCAAGCTGGGAAGACTGAATCTGCAATAGGTAAGCAGCTTGGTTTGAAGAAATCAACCTTAGGAGCAATTATTAAGAAATGGAAGACATACAAGAACACTGATAATCTCCCTCGATCTGGGGCTCCACACAAGATCTCACCCCGTGGGGTCAAAATGATCACAAGAACGGTGAGCAAAAATCCCAGAACCACACGGGGGACCTAGTGAATGACCTGCAGAGAGCTGGGACCAAAGTAACAAAGCCTACCATCAGTAACGCACTACGCCGCCAGGGACTCAAATCCTGCAGTGCCAGACGTGTCCCCCTGCTTAAGCCAGTACATGTCCAGGCCCGTCTGAAGTTTGCTAGAGAGCATTTGGATGATTGGGAGAATGTCATATGGTCAGATGAAACCAAAATATAACTTTTTGGTGAAACTCAACTCGTCGTGTTTGGAGGACAAAGAATGCTGAGTTGCATCCAAAGAACACCATACCTACTGTGAAGCATGGGGGTGGAAACATCATGCTTTGGGGCTGTTTTTCTGCAAAGGGACCAGGACGACTGATCCGTGTAAAGGAAAGAATGAATGGGGCCATGTATTGTGAGATTTTGAGTGAAAACCTCCTTCCATCAGCAAGGGCATTGAAGATGAAACGTGGCTGGGTCTTTCAGCACGACAATGATCCCAAACACACCGCCCGGGCAACGAAGGAGTGGCTTCGTAAGAAGCATTTCAAGGTCCTGGAGTGGCCTTGCCAGTCTCCAGATCTCAACCTCATAGAAAATCTTTGGAGGGAGTTGAAAGTCCGCGTTGCCCATCAACAGCCCCAAAACATCACTGCTCTAGAGGAGATCTGCATGGAGGAATGGGCCAAAATACCAGCAACGGTGTGTGAAGACTTACAGAACACGTTTGACCTCTGTCATTGCCAACAAAGGGTATATAACAAAGTATTGAGATAAAGTGTTGTTATTGACCAAATACTTATTTTCCACCATAATTTGCAAATAAATTCATTAAAATTCATTTTTACTTGCTATATTGTATTTACTTTGCCACCATGGCCTTTTTTGCCTTTACCTCCCTTCTCACCTAATTTGCTCACATTGTATATAGACTTGTTTTTTTTTTACTGTATTATTGACTGTATGTTTGTTTTACTCCATGTGTAACTCTGTGTCGTTGTATGTGTCGAACTGCTTTGCTTTATCTTGGCCAGGTCGCAATTGTAAATGAGAACTTGTTCTCAACTTGCTTACCTGGTTAAATAAAGGTGAAATAAAAAAAAATTTAAAAAAATCCTACAATGTGATTTTCTGGATTTTTTCTTCTCATTTTGTCTGTCATAGTTGAAGTGTACCTATGATGAAAATTACAGGCCTCTCATCTTTTTAAGTGGGAGAACTTGCAAATTTGGTGGCTGACTAAATACTTTTTTGCCCCACTGTAAGTGGCCATTGGTTGAATTGATGTTATTCTTATGCAAAAAAATAATTGCGCCATTTCTAGATAAAAGCAACTATAAGCAGCTTCTGGGAGCCATGGACTACTCCTTCCTCTGTGCCTACGCTGTGGGAATGTACCTCAGGTAAGGCCTCATCCAGTCTGTCTATTTAACCTGACCAGGGGGAAATCTCTGGCTGTGTTATTCGCTAGAAAGGTCTTGGAGTCGATCCTGGACAGGTCAGGTGATTAGGAATACCCACCATTATCTTACTGCTAGCTGCGATTTTAACTTGAGCAAGAGTGTCAACGCTGAAGATCTGAGTTGGTGACAGTTTTGTATTTTATAAGAGGCCTAGTGATGTTAAGTCCTGAACCTGGGAGGAGATTGTGTCTATTCCTATGATTGTGTCATCATTGTGCGTCCCGCAGTGGCATCATCGGCGAGCGCCTGCCTATTCGTCTGTACCTGACGTTCGGCATGCTGATGAGTGGCCTCTTCACCTGTCTGTTTGGTCTGGGCCGCATCTACAACATCCACAACCTCAGCTTCTATATATTTGTCCAGGTGAATCAAACGCATACATAGAATGCCACACACACACACACACACACACACACACACACAAATGTTGGAGAAATCAGAGGACAACTATTCTGTATTCTGATTTTTTTTTCTAGCTGCTCTCGTTGCTCCCAAGTCTAACACAACATAATCCTCTGTGTGTTTCTCCGCTGTTTCAGGTGGCTAATGGCTTGGTTCAGACCACTGGCTGGCCCAGTGTGGTCACGTGCATCGGGAACTGGTTTGGGAAGGGAAGGTAAGCCCCAAGATGTGTTGTTGTTGTTATTATTCTGATGATTCCGCTATAGTTCAGATACGTTGAAGTTACAATAGGAATTTAACTTATGTTATTTGGTGTTCCCTACAGGAGGGATCTGATCAGAACACTATCCCAACCCTGTTTTAACTGATCGGAACACTATCCTAACCCTGTTTTAACTGATCGGAACACTATCCTAACCCTGTTTTAACTGATCGGAACACTATCCTAACCCTGTTTTAACTGATCGGAACACTATCCTAACCCTGTTTTAACTGATCAGAACACTATCCTAACCCTGTTTTAACTGATCGGAACACAATCCTAACCCTGTTTTAACTGATCAGAACACAATCCTAACCCTGTTTTAACTGATCGGAACACTATCCTAACCCTGTTTTAACTGATCGGAACACTATCCTAACCCTCTTTTAACTGATCGGAACACAATCCTAACCCTGTTTTAACTGATCGGAACACTATCCTAACCCTCTTTTAACTGATCGGAACACTATCCTAACCCTGTTTTAACTGATCGGAACACTATCCTAACCCTGTTTTAACTGATCGGAACACTATCCTAACCCTGTTTTAACTGATCGGAACACTATCCTAACCCTGTTTTAACTGATCGGAACACTATCCTAACCCTGTTTTAACTGATCGGAACACTATCCTAACCCTGTTTTAACTGGCATTCCCTACAGGAGGGGTCTGATCATGGGCATATGGAACTCCCATACCTCGGTGGGCAACATCCTGGGCTCTTTGATCGCAGGTTACTGGGTCTCCTCCAACTGGGGCCTGTCCTTCATCGTCCCCGGCCTCGTCATCGCTGCTATGGGCGTCGTCTGCTTCCTCTTCCTCATCGAACGTGAGTACTGCTCTGTGACTGGTTGTAGGAAGATTGGAAGGGACTTTCGGAGAAGTTTCCGTGCATGATTTTTGTCATGGTAAAACGTTTGCATGCTGACATCTAATCTTGACCTGGTTTTGTCTGCAGATCCAAATGATTTGAAAAGCATCCATGATGTACAGAACCCTGCTTCCAGCAACACTGTGAGTACTTATCATGTCTCTCTGGGTCTCCCAAAGCATCTCTTAGTATAGACGTAATATGGGGATGACATTTCAAAGGTATGAATCTCAGATAGACAAAGTCCCCTTGTTTTTTTTGTAAGTGCCATTTTGGAAATGTGTTGTGGACATTGTTTGTTTTGTTTTGTGAGCCATGAGTGGTTTCATTGTGCGTAGCCCACGTCTTCAGAATTTGCCTGAATAGCATCGTTTCCATAACAACTGTCTCCCACTTTATCCCACTGGTAGCAGCAGAGTACCTGAGTGTCACACGTCCAAAAGGGAAACAAAACATTCATTGTTTACAATGTGGGTGGATTCATTGTAAAATCTTTATTTAGGGTTATTCTTGATTGACAGGTGATGTTTTCATCCTCCCACACTACTTTGAACTGCGTTACAGATGTTTACATTGGTGGCTGCTGGAACACTGCATCTTGATGGTTGAAAACTGACTGTAGCTTCATGTGGATTCTGTAACATGATGGTGAAAACTGACTGTAGCTTCATGTGGATTCTGTAACATGATGGTGAAAACTGACTGTAGCTTCATGTGGATTCTGTAACATGATGGTGAAAACTGACTGTAGCTTCATGTGGATTCTGTAACATGATGGTGAAAACTGACTGTAGCTTCATGTGGATTCTGTAACATGATGGTGAAAACTGACTGTAGCTTCATGTGGATTCTGTAACATGATGGTGAAAACTGACTGTAGCTTCATGTGGATTCTGTAACATGATGGTGAAAACTGACTGTAGCTTCATGTGGATTCTGTAACATGATGGTGAAAACTGACTGTAGCTTCATGTGGATTCTGTAACATGATGGTGAAAACTGACTGTAGCTTCATGTGGATTCTGTAACATGATGGTGAAAACTGACTGTAGCTTCATGTGGATTCTGTAACATGATGGTGAAAACTGAATGTAGCTTCATGTGGATTCTGTAACATGATGGTAAAGGGTGTTGGTTTGTTTTCTCCTGTAGAAGCTGACCAATAGCTGTACTTGGTTTGTTTTCTCATGTAGAAGCTGACCAATAGCTGTACTTGGTTTTGTTTTCTCATGTAGAAGCTGACCAATAGCTGTACTTGGTTTTGTTTTCTCATGTAGAAGCTGACCAATAGCTGTACTTGGTTTTGTTTTCTCATGTAGAAGCTGACCAATAGCTGGAAAGGGGTGAATGGACATAACCAGCTCTATCATTCGTACAAACAAGGAGGCAAATCTCAGGTGTGTGTCTGTTTTTATTTGAGTTTGTGTTTTTTGGTTAATGTCTGTATCTAGATCTGTGTTATTAACCCTTGGTCTCCCTCTCAGAACTGGGACACAGAGCTGCTGCTCCCTGTACAGCAGGTGGTAGTGGTGAAGAGCGAATCGGAGCCCTCGGCCATCAGCTTCATGGGAGCATTACGCATACCGGTCAGTCACCTGAGCTCTCACACCACCCATATCACACACATACACACACACACACTTATGTATTGATATCCTTGTGGGGACCAAATAATTGATTCCCATCCCAAATCCTTTTTTCCTAAACCCCTAACCCTAAAACTACACCTAACCCTAAAACTACACCTAACCCTTAACCCTAAACCCCTAAAACTACACCTAACCCCTAACCCTAAAACTACACCTAAACCTTAACCCTAAAACTACACCTAAACCTTAACCCTAAACCCCTAACCCTAAAACTACACCTAACCCTAAAACCCCTAAAACTACACCTAACCCTAAACCCCTAAAACTACACCTAACCCCTAACCCTAAAACTACACCTAAACCTTAACCCTAAAACTACACCTAAACCTTAACCCTAAACCCCTAACCCTAAAACTACACCTAACCCTAAACCCCTAAAACTACACCTAACCCCTAACCCTAAAACTACACCTAACCCTTAACCCTAAAACTACACCTAAACCTTAACCCTAAACCCCTACCCCTAAAACTACACCTAAACCTTAACCCTAAACCCCTACCCCTAAAACTACACCTTAACCCTAAACCCCTAACCCTAAAACTACACCTAACCTTAACCCTAAAACTACACATAACCCTTAACCCCTAACCCTAAAACTACACCTAACCTTAACCCTAAAACTACACATAACCCTTAACCCCTAACCCTAAAACTACACCTAACCCTTAACCCTAAACCCTAAAACTACACCTACCCCTAACCCTAAAACTACACCTAACCCTAACTCCTAACACTAAACATACCCCTCACTCCTTATTCCTAACCCCTACACTAAACCTAAGCCTAACTGTAATGTTCAAGTCTAAAATAGCATTTTTAGTTGTAGGGAACAGCGAAATTTCCCAACATGTCAGAATTGTCCTTGTTTTACTATCCTTATGAAGACTTCTGGTACCCACAAGGATAGTTCTGGCTTATTATTATTGGACCATGCTGGTCATTTATGAACATTTGAACATCTTGGCCATGTTCTGTTATAATCTCCACCCGGCACAGCCAGAAGAGGACTGGCCACCCCTCACAGCCTGGTTCCTCTCTAGATTTCTTCCTAGGTTTTGGCCTTTTCTAGGGAGTTTTTCCTAGCCACCGTGCTTCTACACCTGCATTGCTTGCTGTTTGGGGTTTTAGGCTGGGTTTCTGTACAGCACTTTGAGATATCAGCTGATGTACGAAGGGCTAAATAAATACATTTGATTTGATAGTTAAACAGAAAGGCTACTGAGGGGAGGAAGGCTCATAATAGTATCTGGAACGGATGGATACCATTCCACTGTTTCCTCTCCAGCCATTACCACGAGCCCTCCCCATTTTTAAGGTGCCACCAACCCCGTGTGACACACACACACCAACGCCCAGGCCCTGTTCCCCAAAGCCCAGGGTGTTAAACTCATTTCCTGGAGGGCTTGTATCGGCTGGTTTTTGTTATTTTCTTTCAATTCAAGTCCAATTTAAGACCTACACAACCAGGTGAGGGGAGTTCCTATCTAATCAATGACCTTAATTGATCAAATCAAGTACAAGGGGCAGCGGAACCCTGCCGACACTCTGCCCTCCAGAGCTGTATTTTGACACACGTGCCCTAGGCTCTTAAATAGATCAAAAATAATTGCATAGGTACTGTATAAGCAACTGGGGAAAACGCTGGCCCTAAACATAAACCAAGTACCTTTCTATTCTAGACAACTATAGAGCTTTTATTTGTTGACAGTCTGCTTCTCTCTCTTTCTCCATCCAGGGAGTGATTGAGTTCTCTCTGTGTTTGCTGTTTGCCAAGCTGGTCAGCTACACTTTCCTCTTCTGGTTGCCGCTCTACATCACGAAAGCAGGTATGTAGCAGTGGTGGGAAAATGACTCGAATGTCATACTTGAGTAAAAGTAAAGATACCTTCACAGAAAAATGACTCGATTGTCATACTTGAGTAAAAGTAAAGATACCTGAACAGAAAAATGACTCCAGTAAAAGTGAAAGTTACCCAGCAAAATACTACTTGAGTAAAAGTCTAAAAGTATCTGGTTTCAAATGTACTTAAGGTCAGTGGTAGAAAAAGTACTCATCGTCATACTTGAGTAAAAGTAAATGCTATACATCAATGTCCTGATATTAAGCAAACCAGACGGCACGGTTTTCTTATTATTTTTCATTACGGACAGACAGGGGCACACTCCAACACTCAGACATCATTTACAGATCAGAGGCAGTAGGGATGACAAGGTGTTATATTGATAGGTGCCATAATTCTGTCCTGATTGATCATTCTAAATGTAATGAGTACTTTTAGGTGTATCAGGGAAAATGTATGGAGTAAAAAGTACATTATTTTCTTTAGGAATGTAGTGGAGTAAAAGTAAAAGTTGTCAAATATATAAATAGTAAAGTACAGATTCCCCAAAACACTACTTAAGTAGTACTTTTTAAAGTATTTTTACTTAACTACTTCACATCACTGGTACGTACATTATACTACACTCAGTTCACCAACACCCCCTGCTATATCTGTATAGAAACTCTATTTGGGCATTGTGGTGAGAGATGCAAGATATACTAGATGTGTCAGGGCATTCAGTCTTTGTCTTTTGACATTAGGTCTTTATGTTCCGTGGTCAGCTCTGCCAGGTAGTTACTCCCGTGCTCTGCCGGGTAGTTACTCCCGTGCTCTGCCGGGTAGTTACTCCCGTGCTCTGCCAGGTAGTTGTTCCCGTGCTCTGCCAGGTAGTTGTTCCCGTGCTCTACCAGGTAGTTGTTCCCGTGCTCTGCCAGGTAGTTGTTCCCGTGCTCTGCCAGGTAGTTGTTCCCGTGCTCTGCCAGGTAGTTGTTCCGTGCTCTGCCAGGTAGTTGTTCCCGTGCTCTGCCAGGTAGTTGTTCCCGTGCTCTGCCAGGTAGTTGTTCCCGTGCTCTGCCAGGTAGTTGTTCCCGTGCTCTGCCATGTAGTTGTTCCCGTGCTCTGCCAGGTAGTTACTCCCGTGCTCTGCCAGGTAGTTACTCCCGTGCTCTGCCAGGTAGTTACTCCCGTGCTCTGCCAGGTAGTTGTTCCCGTGCTCTGCCAGGTAGTTGTTCCCGTGCTCTGCCAGGTAGTTGTTCCCGTGCTCTGCCAGGTAGTTGTTCCCGTGCTCTGCCAGGTAGTTGTTCCCGTGCTCTGCCAGGTAGTTGTTCCCGTGCTCTGCCAGGTAGTTGTTCCCGTGCTCTGCCAGGTAGTTACTCCCGTGCTCTGCCAGGTAGTTGTTCCGTGCTCTGCCAGGTAGTTGTTCCCGTGCTCTGCCAGGTAGTTGTTCCCGTGCTCTGCCAGGTAGTTGTTCCGTGCTCTGCCAGGTAGTTGTTCCCGTGCTCTGCCAGGTAGTTGTTCCGTGCTCTGCCAGGTAGTTGTTCCCGTGCTCTGCCAGGTAGTTGTTCCCGTGCTCTGCCAGGTAGTTGTTCCCGTGCTCTGCCAGGTAGTTGTTCCCGTGCTCTGCCAGGTAGTTGTTCCGTGCTCTGCCAGGTAGTTGTTCCCGTGCTCTGCCAGGTAGTTGTTCCCGTGCTCTGCCAGGTAGTTGTTCCGTGCTCTGCCAGGTAGTTGTTCCCGTGCTCTGCCAGGTAGTTGTTCCCGTGCTCTGCCAGGTAGTTGTTCCCGTGCTCTGCCAGGTAGTTGTTCCCGTGCTCTGCCAGGTAGTTGTTCCCGTGCTCTGCCAGGTAGTTGTTCCCGTGCTCTGCCAGGTAGTTGTTCCCGTGCTCTGCCAGGTAGTTACTCCCGTGCTCTGCCAGGTAGTTACTCCCGTGCTCTGCCAGGTAGTTGTTCCCGTGCTCTGCCAGGTAGTTACTCCCGTGCTCTGCCAGGTAGTTACTCCCGTGCTCTGCCAGGTAGTTGTTCCCGTGCTCTGCCAGGTAGTTGTTCCCGTGCTCTGCCAGGTAGTTGTTCCCGTGCTCTGCCAGGTAGTTGTTCCCGTGCTCTGCCAGGTAGTTGTTCCCGTGCTCTGCCAGGTAGTTACTCCCGTGCTCTGCCAGGTAGCATTATTAGTATTGTCACTTGTTTTGTTTGCCAGAGGTGTTGAGATAATGTGCTGTCTGTCTGTCTGTCTCAGCTCACCTAGATGCCAAGAAGGCCGGAGAGCTCTCCACTCTGTTTGACGTGGGAGGAATTGTGGGTATGTTCCCTTTTTTTAGTTTTCAGTGGTTGTTTTTACATCTGTTTTTTTCATGTAGCTTCATGATGTCAAAACGAACCATATAACTGTCTTATGATCTGGATGTTTCTGCTCCTTTGTGTGTGTTTTGTGTCAGAGATTGTTTTATTTGTCGAGATTATCATTGGAAACTAATAGACATCATTCCTGCATCATTGGAATAGAACTACCCTCAAACCACTCCTATTTTCTTGATTGTTGTGCTCATCACATAGTCTGTCTGTCTGTATAGGGGGAATCCTGGCTGGGGTCATATCTGATAAGCTGGGAAAGAGGGCCACTACCTGTGCAGTGATGCTGCTGCTGGCTGCTCCTACTGTGAGTCTGTCCGTCTCTCTCTCTCTCGGTCTTGCTCTCTGTCTGTCTCTACCTCTTTCCAAGCCTCCCCTTGTTGTACAGGACAGGAATCACAGTTGATCATCTCAATGAATAAAAATATGAGCATGCATCATGAACCTTACAGGACATGTACACTGAGTGTACAAAACATTAAGAACACCTTCCTAATATTAATATGCGCCCTCCAGTTTTGCCCTCGGAACAGCTTCAATTGGCTGCTAACCAAGTTGGCTGCTAAACATGTGTATGTGACAAATACAATTTGATTTGATTGGTCGGGGCATGGACTCTGCCAGGTGTCGAAAGCGTTCCACAGGGATGCTGGCCCACGTTGACTCCAATGCTTCCCACAGTTATCAAGTTGGCTGGATGTCCTTTGGGTGGTGGATCATTCTTGATACACACAGGAAACTGTTGAGCGTGAAAAACCCAGCAGCGTTGCAGTTCTTGACACTCAAACCGGTGCGCCTGACATCTACTACCATACCCCGTTCAAAAGCACTTAAATCTTTTCTTTCCCGTTCAACCTCTGAATGGCACACATACAAAATCTACACTGAACAAAAATATAAAAAGTTAATTGTTGGTCCCATGTTTCATGAGCTGAAATAAAATATCACAGAAATTTTCCATACGTACCAAATCCTTATTTCTCTCATTTTGTGCACGAATTTGTTTACATCCCTGTTGGTGAGCATTTCTCTTTTACCAAGATAATCCATCCACCTGACAGGTGTGACATATCAAGAAGCGGATCAAACTCCATGATCATTACACAGGTGCACCTTGTGCTGGGGACAAAAGGCCTCTCTAAAATATGCAGTTTTGTCACACAACACAATGTGCGATTGGCACGCTGACTGCAGGAATTTCCACCAGAGCTGTTGCCAGAGAATTTAATGTTAATTTATCTTCCATAAGCCGCCTCCAACTTTGTTTTAGAGAATTTGGCAGTGCGTCCAACCGGCCTCACAACTGCAGTCCATGTGTAACCATGCCAGCCCAGGACCTCCACATCCCGCTTCTTCACTTGTGGGATCGTCTGAGACCAGCCACCCGGACAGCTGATGAAATGGTGGGTTTGCACAACTGAAGAATTTCTGCACTAACTGTCGGAAACCATCTCAGGGAAGTTCATCTGAGCGCTCGTCGTCCTCACCAGGGTCTTCACCTGACTGCAGTTCAGCGTTGTAACTGACTTCAGTGGGAAAATGCTCACCTTCGATGCTCACTGGAGCGCTGGAGATGTGTGCTCATCACAGATGAATCTCAGTTTCAACTGTACCGGGGAGATGGCACACAGCCTGTATGGTGTCGTGTGGGTGAGCTGTTTGCCGATGTCAACGTTGTGAACAGAGACCCCCATGGTGTGGCAGTGGGGTTATGGTATGGGCAGGCATAAGCTATGGACAACGAACACTATTGCATTTTATTGATGTCAATTTGAATGCACAGAAATGCCGTGACGAGATCCTGAGGCCCATTGTCATGCCATTCATCCTCCACCATCACCTCATGTTTCAGCATGATAATGCACAGCCCCATGTTGCAAGGATCTGTACACAATTCTTGGAAGCTGAAAATGTCGCAGTTCTCCCATTGCCTGCATACTCACCAGACATGTCACCCATTGAGCACATTTGGGATGCTCTGGATCAACGTGTACGACAGCGCGTTCCAGTTCAGGCCAATATCCAGCTACTTCGCACAGCCATTGAAGAGGAGTGGGACAACATTCCACAGGCCACAATCAACAGCCTGATCAACTCTATGTGAAGGAGATGTGTCACGCTGCATGAGGCAAATGGTGGTCACACCAGATACGAACTGGTTTTCTGATCCACGCCCCTACCTTTTAGGTATCTGTGACCAACAGACGCATGTCTGTATTTCAGTCATGTGAAATCCATAGATTAGGGCCTAATGAATTTATTTCAATTGACTGATTTCCTTATATGAGCTGTAGAATCGTTAAAATTGTTGCATCCTGGGTCTATATTTTTGTTCAGTATATTTCAATTGTCTCAAAGTTTTTATAAATCGTTCTTCAACCTGTCTCCCCCCATTTAATCTACACTGATTTTGAAGTGGATTTAACAAGTGACATCAATAAGGGATCATCTTTCACCTAGATTCACCTGGTCAGTCTGTCATGGAAAGAGCAAGTGTTCTTCATGTTTTGTGTACACGGGTGTTCTTAATGTTTTGTGTACACAGGTGTTCTTAATGTTTTGTGTACACAGGTGTTCCTAATGTTTTGTCCACTCAGTGTATTTGATAGCTGTTGTTTTTTGTTCTTTGTTTCAGCTTTATGGCTTTTCTATGATCAGTGAGTTTGGACTGGGACCCACCATCGGTAGGGATAAATTCTCATATTCTCCAGTTTGTGTTGAGGGATTGACTGAATCCTCTCCTGAGCCCATTGACTTATATAGATATTGGCTGTGCTATTTTGACTGTCAATGACTTACAGGTGAACAGTGTTATGTCACAAGCTTGGTTGGTTTTGACATTCAACCAACGATCAAGTGAATGGTGTTTTGATGTGCCGTGTACCTCCTAGGTATGCTGCTGGTGTGTGGAGGGCTAGTGAATGGACCATATGCCCTTATTACAACAGCAGTGTCTGCTGATCTGGTGAGTGTGTGTGTGTGTGTGTGTGTTGCGAGTCTGTCTCGCTATCCTTTTACACAGTTTATAATCCTCCCTAGTTTTATCTTCCTAAATTTTTGAGCGGCCATACTATTTCAGTATTTCCTGTGTGTGGGCCTCTCTCTGACCTCAAATCCCGTCTCTCTCTGACCTCAAATCCTGCCTCTCTCTGACCTCAAATCCCGCCTCTCTCTGAACTCAAATCCCGCCTCTCTCTGAACTCAAATCCCGCCTCTCTCTGAACTCAAATCCCGCCTCTCTCTGAACTCAAATCCCGCCTCTCTCTGAACTAAAATCCCGCCTCTCTCTGAACTCAAATCCCGCCTCTCTCTGACCTCAAATCCCGCCTCTCTCTCTGTTTGACCTTTTGACTCCAGGGAACACACAAGAGCCTGAAGGGCAACTCGAGAGCCCTTTCTACTGTCACAGCCATCATCGACGGCACAGGATCAGTAGGTTAGTCTCTCGCCCTCTTCTCCGGGTCACCTCCAGCCCCACCAGTAGATCCTACATGATAAAATAGCTCCACGAGGCGGTAGCTAACGACCACGGGTTGCTTTTGAATTCAGCATAGGACTATCTCTGTCACTTACTAACTGTCCTGGGATGATGTGTTTTCTTCTCAGGTGCAGCGATAGGTCCCCTCCTGGCAGGAGTGTTGTCGTCACGGGGATGGAACCAGGTCTTCTACATGCTGATGGCAGCTGACTTCCTAGCACTGGTGGTGTGTGCACATGCTAATCTTCTAAGTAGTTGACCTGAAATGTGCATTAATGTGTGTGTGGATTTCATGAAATGAGGTTTTAATGTGTGTGGATCTCATAGAATGAGGTTTTAATGTGTGTGGATTTCATGGAATGAGGTTTTAATGTGTGTGTGGATTTCATGGAATGAGGTTTTAATGTGTGTGGATTTCATAGAATGAGGTTTTAATGTGTGTGGATTTTATAGAATGAGGTTTTAATGTGTGGATTTCATAGAATGAGGTTTTAATGTGTGTGTGGATTTCATGGAATGAGGTTTTAATGTGTGTGGATTTCATAGAATGAGGTTTTAATGTGTGTGGATTTTATAGAATGAGGTTTTAATGTGTGGATTTCATAGAATGAGGTTTTCATGTGTGTGGATCTCATAGAATGAGGTTTTAATGTGTGTGGATCTCATAGAATGAGGTTTTAATGTGTGGATTTCATAGAATGAGGTTTTAATGTGTGTGGATTTCATAGAATGAGGTTTTAATGTGTGTGGATTTCATAGAATGAGGTTTTAATGTGTGTGGATTTCATAGAATGAGGTTTTAATGTGTGTGGATGTGCTTTCTCTGTAGCTGTTGCTGCGGCTGGTGACAAAGGAGCTGACCTCTGCCAACGTGGTTAAACCTCGTTCTGGCAGCACCACAGTAGAGTAAGTGACTTCTCTCTGTTTGGTGTATATTCTACTTTTATTTTCTTTTACCTTTATTTAACCAGGCAAGTCAGTTCTTATTTTCAATGACGGCCTGGGAACAGTGGGTTAACTGCCTGTTCAGGGGCAGAACGACAGATTTGTACCTTGTCAGCTCGGGGGTTTGAACTTGCAACCTTCCGGTTACTAGTCCAACACTCTAACCACTAGGCTACCCTGCCACTCCGGTATTAGGGTGGTATCCAGGCTTGATAATCACGATTGAGGCCACTGATCATACCACCAAGACATGCTAACCTCCTCTGTTATTGGTCAAAGTGAGAGGTTAGCATGTCTTTGGGGTATGATCTTTGACCTTCTGTAACTTTCTCAATCATCATTATTCACGATTCATTCAGGATTATCTGTAATCATGGTAGCATCCACATTATAGTAGAAATGTTAAGAAACATATTATATTCTTATTTATAATAAAAAAGTAACTCCAAAATGACACAATACATTATTTACCATTAATTTCTATTGGGCACAAAATAATCTGAAACGCAACGAAAACTAATTGCAAATGCATCCAACAAGTTTGTAGTCACAAGCTTGATGTAGTCATTGTGCTCTAGAACAACCGGACCAAATACTTCATTTTTGACTACTTTATTTATAAGACTCTTTAGAGGTGTCAATTTTGACGTGTAACTTTTTGAGAGAAGACTAAATGTATTACCTGTTAAACACAATCTCTTTCTTTGAGCAATTGTACAGTGGCAAGTATGTGAATCCTTTTGGAATTACCTGGATTTCTGCGTAAATGTCACTTAAAATTTGACGAAGTCACAACAATAGACAAACACAGTGTGCTTAATACTAATAACACACAAATTATTGTCTTTTTCTTGTCTATATTGAATACATCATTTAAACATTCACAGTGTAGGTTGGGAAAAGTATGTGAACCCCCTAGGCTAATGACTTTTTCCAAAAGCAAATTGGAGTCAGCTAAACTGCCTCTCTCTGACATCATCCAATCAATGAGATGAGTTTGGATGAGATGAGTTTGGAGATGTTCGTTAGAGCTGCCTTGCCCTATATAAAATAAAAAAAACATTTACAAAATTTGAGTTTGCTATTCATAAAATGCATTGCCTGATGTGGAACCATGCCTCGAACAAAAGAGATCTCAGAAGACCTACGTTTAAGATTTGTTGACTTGAATAAAGCTGGAAAGGGTTACACAAGTATCTCTAAAAGCCTTGATGTTCATCAGTCCATGGTAAGACAAATTGTCTATAAATAGAGAGTTTATAGACCAGTTCAGCACTGTTGCTACTCTCCCTAGAAGTGGCCGTCCTGCAAAAATGACTGCAACATGGCAGAATGCTCAATGAGATTAAGAAGAATCCTAGAGTGTCAGCTAAAGACTTACAGAAATCTCTGGAAGATGCTAACATCTATGTTGACGAGTCTACAATACGTAAAACACTAAACAAGAATGGTGTTCATGGGAGGACACCACGGAAGAAGCCACTCCTGTCCAATAAAACAACATTGCTGCACGTCTGACGTTTGTAAAAAAGAAAACACCTGGATGTTCCACAGCGCTACTTGCAAAATATTCTGTGGACAGATGAAACTAAAGTTGTGTTGTTGTTTGGAAGGAACACAACACTATGTGTGGAGGAAAAAGGGCCCAGCCACACCAAAACCAAAACCTCATCCCAACTGTAAAGTATGGTGGAGGGAGCATCAAGGTTTGGGACTGCCACTGAGCCTGGACAGCTTGCGATCATCGACAGAAAAATGAATTCCCAAGTTTATCAAGACATTTTGCAAGAGAATGTAAGGCTATCTGTCCTCCAATTGAAGCTCAACAAGTTAGGTGATGCAACAGGACAACAACCCATTAGACAGAAGTAAATCAACAACAAAATGGCTTGAACAGAAGAAAATATGCCTTCTGGAGTGGCCCAGTCAGTCCTGACCTCAACCCGATTTGAGATGCTGTGGCATGACCTCAAGAGAGCGGTTCACACCAGATATCCCAAGAATATTGTGGAACTGAAATAGTTTTGTAAAGAGAAATGGTCCAAAATTCCTCCTGACCGTTGTGCAGGTCTGATCCACAACTACAGAAAACGTTTGGTTGAGGTTATTGCTGCCAATGGAGGGTCAACCTGTTATCCAAGGGTTCACATACTTCGTCCAACCTGCACTGTGAATGTTTACACAGTGTGTTCAATGAAGACATGAAAACGTATAATTGTTTGTGTGTTATTAGTTTAAGCAGACTGTGTTTGTCTGTTGCTGTGACTTAGATGAAGATCAGATGAAATTATATGACGAATTTATTCAGAAATCCAGGTCATTCTAAAGGGTTCACATACTTTTTCTTCCCACTGTATTACTATAAAATAATATAATTATCAAAATGTTTTGAGCATACAATATAGCTCTATTTGTATTTTATACAGTCATTTTTGCTCATCTTTATCGAGGGTGTCAATCATTTCGGAACCCCCACTGTATGTCACAGAAATACTGATAAATCAGTCAGATGAACTTGTGGATATCATTTTTATGTCTGTGTGTATTATGATGTAAGTTGGGTGGTTTCGCTAGTCAATGCTAATTAGCGTTAGTACGATGATTGGAAGCTTCAAGGTTATTATAGTCAAAAACTGAAACTAAAATTGGGGAAACTATTTAGTAAACTGAAATAAAATATTTAAAAACTTTTGAAAAACTAAAACTATACTGAAACAACTTATATTTCACTTTGAAACAAACTAAAAATACATTGTTTAATTGTAGTTCGTTTTTTCTCCCGTTCTAAAATCAAATCGGGTTTTCAACCTTTTTTTTTCCTAATGGGGTTTGTGAGCTTTTGAATCTGGCGGGTAAATGCTGACAGTAGATGGCAATCTTTCAAATAGGCCTGGCTTGTGCATCACTGTCACTAGCTATCAGTGGCTAACAGGGACAAAATCTGAGGGAGGTGGCGGACCATAGCTGTGAACAATGGCAGCAGCAAACCCAACACCAGCTGTGGCCGATCGCAAAAGGCTAAGCACAAAAGATGGCAGCGTGTGTAGAACAGTGGCTTAACAAGTCAGTTCTTATGCCGTAATTGAAAATAAGAATTTGTTCTTAACTGACTTGCCTGGTTAAATAAAGGTTAAAAAAAAATAAAAGTGGAAACACCCAACCAATTTTCAAGTTCATCTTAACAGCGCCCACAAAGAATTTCAGGATAAAGATGAGGTGAGACGGGCATTTTATAAATTAAATTTATTTAGTTTTTGGAATTCGGTCAGGATTCAACTCCTAGTATCATATGAACACACATAAGACATGGAAAATTGGTTGAATTGCATGAATTTAGCATTAACAAACAAGACGGGTGTGGACAGTTGGGGTCGCGTGGTGTCGGGGGTTTGTTACTATGCCGATAAATGACAATATCCATCTGGAACTTTGCCACCAAGGAAATGTGTGTAACCAAACCATCTCAAAAAGTACTGGAGTACCCCTGCTATAGGCCTACAACACATACTGTCCCTAACACTAAAACTGAAACTAAATCATATAAAGACTAAATAATAAATGCTTTTATCAAACTGAAATGGAAAAGGTAAATCAAGTCTGAAAACTAATGGAAACTAAACTAAAATTTCAAATAGAAATAAAAACGAATAAAAATCACAAAACTATAAGGTGATACAATCTTCGGCAAAATCATTCGCAAGAAGATTCCTGCAAAAATATTATTTGAAGATGAGGTACATTAGCGTATGCATGAAAAGGTGTTATCCCACGAGTTCATCTTGCTAAGTAGATAAACTGCTTAATTTCCAGAATCTTACATGCTTTTTATTAGAACATGTTTTTACAAATTCCAAAAGGAAATCCATATCAAATGATCTACTATCCCACCAAATTCCTAGGTATCCTTATTGAGGAAAAATATTGTATTTAAATTCTCTCTGATAAAATTGCAAAGGCTATCGGGTGTCATGGGACGAGTTCAACATCTCATCCCAAGAAAATATTTGTTTTTATCTGTAGCCTATTACACCTTAAAATAATAGATTATCTCAGATTGCAATATAGTCTGGGCCACTACTTATAAAAACAACCTCAATAACATCCTTCCTTCTCCAAAATTGTTTTGTGAGGATAGCAACTCACTCACAGTCGTGACAGTTCCTCGCCTTTTAAATCCTCAATATTTATGTCAACCATCTTCAAGTGTGTCTGTTTTTGTATTCCAAATTAAAATGAATCTTCTCCGTTTCTTTCCAAACACTATTCAAATTCAATATTAAGGTTCCTCGTTATTCTACAAGAACTGCCAGCGATCTCCACATCCATTTTTTTCCGTACAAGATTGACCTAATCTTCCATCACATCTGTTGTTTTGGAACAGTCTCCCGGACCACCCAATGATGTATATAAACCCTGGATTGCTGGTGCTTAGTATTGGTCATTTGAATCCACCAGTCGGCCATATTGGCGCTCCACAGTAGGAGCAGTCTTCCATGTGAAAGCATGGCATTGTACAGTATTTCAATTAAATGTTTCAAAGACAAAATTACAAGGATTTAAGTATTGTTTTTGCTGTAGTGGGGACAATAATGCTAGTAATCTCAAAGACTTAAACTTTAAGAAAAACATTTTTAATAGATTTTTTTATATTTAGCTTTAGCTCACATAATATAATTTAAAAGTGTGCATTATGGTGTATGTATAATAGATGGTTTTACAATGGTGGGGGAATAGCAAGATGGAGGAACGGTGGCTTCAAAACAGCGCCCACTGTTAGTCATCTAGTGTGTTATATATATAAGTTATTGGAACCACCTCATGCACTGCAACACCTTCAATTCCTTCAAATACAAAATGAAGGAATATCTACTAGACATTCCATAGAATGACTCATCCCAATAACCTCTGCCATATATCCATAATAATTATGCTGATTCGTGATTTTGACTGGCTGAGAAAAGCTGCATGTCTGTCTGTCTTGTCCAGAATCCCGACCCCTACACGTTCATTACTATGGGACAGCTGGAGATCGAACTTTCTATCTCATCCCTAATCCCGACCCCTACGCGTTCATTACTATGGGACAGCTGGAGATCGAACTTTCTATCTCATCCCTAATCCCGACCCCTACACGTTCATTACTATGGCACAGCTGGAGATCGAACTTTCTATCTCATACCTAATCCCGACCCCTACACGTTCATTACTATGGCACAGCTGGAGATCGAACTTTCTATCTCATCCCTAATCCCGACCCCTACACGTTCATTACTATGGCACAGCTGGAGATCGAACTTTCTATCTCATCCCTAATCCCGACCCCTACACGTTCATTACTATGGCACAGCTGGAGATCGAACTTTCTATCTCATCCCTAATCCCGACCCCTACACGTTCATTACTATGGGACAGCTGGAGATAGAAAGTTCGATCTCATCCCTATCCCGACCCCTACACGTTCATTACTATGGGACAGCTGGAGATCGAACTTTCTATCTCATCCCTAATCCCGACCCCTACACGTTCATTACTATGGGACAGCTGGAGATCGAATTTCAATATTGAAACAATGTTGCAAATGTCAGAGAGGGGGAGAGAGAGAAAGCGAGGTTTATACAAATCTCCACTATTGTAAACCAATTGCTAGTCTAAAAGAAATGGGAGATAATGTCTCGATGCTTTTTATAGTGGAGCTCAAGTTTATTAATTGCCTGGCTGGGCTGATGAGACAGTGCATTGCACAGTGAGATGGAACAGAGTAAATAGCCATTTCAGCATCATAGATTTAGCTGGTGGTAACTTGTGGAATAGACACTGGGCTGGAATGTGTTTTTAACCAATAATCCTCCAGGGTAAGACCCCACCCTTTGTATAAATCCCATTATTAACTGAGTGGTTTGAGCTTGAAAGCTGATTGGCTGACGGCTATGGTACATCAGACCATATACCACGGGTATGACGAATCATTTATTTTTACTGTTCTAATTACGTTGGTAACCAGTTAATAGTAGCAATAAGGCACCTCTGAGTTTGATATATGGCCAATATACCACGGCTAAGGGCTGTAGTATCAAGGGACTCCGCATTGCGTCGTGCCTAAGAACAGGCCTTAACCGTATGTTGGCCATATACCACACCCCCTCGTGCCTTATTATTAAATAACCTTCTGCCTATCTTTGTCCCGTAATAATAATAATTATTATTATTATTATTATTTAATTTGAACCTCCTTTCTCTTTATTTTTTTTTATCTGGTTCATCATGTTTTCATTTATTCTTTCTGTAAATCTATTTGTTTCTTATATCAGGATACTTTTTTGATTTTGTTCTATAAACATTTGAAAGTGAGAAGTGCCTTTAACGAGCATCTCTTGTTTTTTTACCTCATGCAAATAAATAAATCATAGTCCCTGATCGAATTCCGTTTTTCTGTTTCTCTCTTGTAGGATGAAAGAGCACTGAGCACTTTGCACTAACTCCAGACAGAGGAGTGAACAGACTGTCCCTCAGCACAGACACACACGCTGCATCTTATGCCACTAACCTGTACCTCCGTCCAGTAACTGAACTGAGCTAGTGTGAAGCAGCACCTCCTTAGAACCGAATGAAAGCCGATTGAAGATTCGGTAACAAGATAATAAGCAACCAACCAAGCCATCCAAAGTTCCTCTGAGCACGTACCACTATAACTTTTGTTTTACTTGTTCTACAGCACACTGGGCCTTAAATATAATATATATATATATATTTTGCTGTCAGGTCTGCCTTATGGAACCAAAGATTGTGTGGAAATGCATTATAATTGATATGAAATGTATTAGTATAATTTTTTTAAAGTTGCCATTATATTATTCTGTTCTGTGGTGTATTTTCTCTGTAAATGAAGTATATACAGGTACTGCTATTTTGTATTTGTATATGATCAACAAATTATGTTTGGTGACTTCAATCCTATGAATGTAACATTTTGTGTTAGAGTTGGTATGTAGAATTTCATACTCAAACTGATGAGGAGGATCAATAATTTCTGAATTAGCTTTTCTTTAGGCAGTGCAATGTTGAAAACGTTAGTGATGATGTTTTATGTAGATGTAGAAAATATCAAATACCATCATCCCAAACCTTAAATGATCATATAAAAGTGAGTTCATTTATTCTGCCTCTACAATGTGAACATTTTGAATGTGTTCCTTTTGACTAATGCCTGCTAACTCAAGTCCCTTTTTATAGTGTAAATAGCACAAAATGCCAAATGAGTGAAGAAATATAGGTGATAATCATCTTTATAAACAAATATATATATTCTTAACTTTCATGATGACACATGCAGAGGCTGTGGTCAATTCCAATTCACTTGCTGTGTTAAACAGAATTGAAGTGGAATAGACCCCATCCAACAACATGTCCATTTTATTTATGTGGAGATAGAGCACATCGTGGAGGAAGATAAAACGTTCATCTAAGTTCTTCAGTGGTAGTACTTGAAATAGTGTGTGCCTTTTGTTGTTTGTCAGGCAGTTGCTTCGTTCAGTGACGTATGTGTGAGCCTTACTTGATTACTATAGCTACATGGTCTTGGTGACAATTGTAGATTTGTAATGAACTCTTGGTAAATAAATAAAAATGATGGCATGTCTGTATTACCAAATTCTCTGGAAGCCTCTATAACCAAAGCAAAATATCTCAATCTTGGTTTTGAAGCATAATGTTGAGTTGTTTTGTCAACCAAGCTAAAGGTGTTCCAGTCAGGGTGAAGAGTGGTCTGAAGTCTCTAGCTGTCTCAGCTGGGGGTGGAAGATGTAAACAAAAAACCGGTACACTTTTGACAACTAGTCCTCCACTGAACTGACACATTATCTCTCTCTCGCAGGACTGTAATAAACATTAACAGTCCTTAACAAATCAGTCATAACTGGTGGTAAGCTGCTCATATTGTGCCTAAATAAACCAGAATGTAATTATTCAGGATTATATGGCTAAATTCAATTAGTGTTTATTGAAGGTATAATTAGTATATTGTTTTGATTGTCGATGACTCATCTGACATGCATCACAAAACATCTGAGCTGACTCGAGTCTGCAAAACTGGATATGTTATCGAGTGAATCTCACAGGCGGGTTCCCACGCAAGAAACTAAATTCAATTTGAAACTTCCCTTTTCACAGTGCTTGCTCCTGGCTTTGGTTATCTCTCCTTAGCTCATATCCTTTTTTTAAATTCCTTGACAAATAAATACAGTTTATTTAGATGATTTTAATAGCCATACTCAGGGTATAATTTAGCCTGTGTTTTTAAAAGTTGAATGGACGTAGCGGACAGACAGATCGACTGCGTGCTGGGGGTTGAGTGGGCGACCTGCAGGCAAACCTGTACCAGCCGCGCCTGCTTCCTTCAGGAGACCCAGTAACTATGGCGATGAGAGCGAAAAAACGCACTGGGCACACATGCCAGTTCAACGTCTAGTTTTGACTTAGGCCTACATGTGGTTGAGTTGTCAACTAACGTGAATTCAACGTGAAATCAATCAAACATTTTACCCTGTCATTGGATTTAGGTTAAAATTATTATTTTTAAATACGAAATGCTCTTAAATTGATGACTTTGCTAAACCAATCGGTTTTCCACATTGATTCAACGTCATCACATGGCATTGTTTGGTTTAAAAGACATGGAAACAACGTTGATTCAAGCAGTTTTGGCTCAGAGGGAAACTGTATTTCCTGCTCTCCAGTTTATGTGCGATTGTTGAGGGAGGCTGAGACGGGCGGGAGGGGGAGAAGAAAGGGAGTTTATGAGATGAGAGAGAGCTAGGTAAGTGACGGAGAGAGATGATGTTGAAACGCTAATTTAATTTCCCCATTCAGAGACGCACCGACCGCTCTCGGGGGGGTTCCAGCTCGACCACCGACGGAGCGGAGCGGTGGCCTATAGCCCACATTCCGAGTCCTCGACCTAGGTGACGGCGAGACAGGCTAGAGGGGAGGAAAGAGAGAGATGGGATCAGCTTCGTCGGTGTATCGAGTAATCTACCTGGACGTCGATGGCAGAATTCAGAAGGTAAACTGTCAATCAACCGTTTTATATCTTGTCAGCCTGTTTCATCATCAACTACTACACCCTTTCATGTACCTTGCAAGAGGTCCAATATTGCATGAGAAAAATTAGGAAGAAAGGTGCAATGATAGTTTTGCTTTATATAGGATAACCTCAGTTATCATACTATAAATAATAACAATTCAATGAATCTATTCGCACATGTTGATGCATATAGAAAAACAGAATGTTCAGAAAATCCTGTACATTGGACACATTCACAGTAATCTCTAGTTTCTTATGGTGAGTTCTCATACTTCTGAGCTCTAGTCCGAGTTTGACTGTGTTACATTGTATTCTTGTCATTAGGTCTGGTTGGTTTCACGTTGCCAAATGTCAAACGAACAAAAATTGCTAAACTAAACCACGTGTCCATGCAGGTAATTTGTTTCTTGGACAAATAGGCCTGTGCTCACGTTAACAACTATCACGAAGCATCACTTCATTTAAACTTTCGATTTGGTCTTCCAACAACATGCGGGAGGAAACTGCGCAATAGCCGCTCTAAATGCGACGTGAATAGTCTACATTCAGTAGCCTTTCCTCATCTATGCGCTGCAACTCACATAATGTTTCAGAGATGGTCAAATTATGTTGTTGAACGACCAAAGTGAAATAATAGATTGGGACACACAAGTGATACTTCATGATAATCATAAATTGATTTAACGTGAGCATATTTGTCCAATAAACAAATTACTTGCATGAACATGCGGTTTTGTTTTGGAATTTTATACTGAACAAAAATATAAACGCAGCATGTAAAGTGTTGATCCCATGTTTCATGTGAAATAAAATATCACAGACATTTTCCATATGCGCAAAAAGGTTATTTCTCTAAAATGTTGTGCACAAATTTGCTTACATAAATGTTAGTGAGTATTTCTCATTTTCCAAGATAAACCATCCACCTGACAGGTGTGGCATATCAAGAAGCTGATTAAACATCATGATCATTACACAGGTGCACCTTGTGCTGCGAACAATAAAAGGTCACTGAAATGTGCAGTTTTTCACACAATACAATGCCACAAATGTCTCAAGTTTTGAGGGAGTGTGCAATTGGCATGCTGACTCCAAGAATGTCCACCAGAGCTGTTGCCAGAGAATTTAATGTTAATTTATCTACCATAAGCCCCCTCCAATGTCATTTTAGAGAATTTGGCATTATGTTGAACCGGCTCACAACCGTAAACCACGTGTAACCATTCCAGCCCAGGACCTCCACATCTGGCTTCTTCACCTGCGGCATTGTCTGAGACCAGCCACCCAGACAGCTGATGAATCTGTGGGTTTGCACAACGGAAATATGTATTCTCAAACTGTCAGAAACGGTCTCAGGGAAGATCAAATGCATGCTTGTCGTCCTCACCAAGGTTCTTAACCTGACTGCAGTTCAGCGTTGTAACTAACTTCAGTGGGCAAATATTCACCTTCAATGGCAACTGGAGCGCTGGAGAAGTGTGCTCATCACAGATAAATCTCAGTTACGAGATCCTGAGGCCCAGAGATCCTGAGGCCCAGAGATCCTGAGGCCCAGAGATCCTGAGGCCCAGAGATCCTGAGGCCCAGAGATCCTGAGGCCCAGAGATCCTGAGGCCCATTGTCGTGCCGTAGATCCGCCGCCGTTGCATGATGTTTCAGCATGATGTTTCAGCATGATGCGGCCCCATGTCGCAAGGATCTGTACACAATTCCTGGAAGCTGTAAATGTCCCAGTACACACACTTTCTCTTTCTGTTGCTGTCACACCCTGACCATAGTTCGCTTTGTATGTTTCTATGTTTTGGTTGGTCAGGGTGTGATCTGACTGGGCATTCTATGTTGTGTGTCTAGTTTGTCTGTTTCTGTGTTTGGGCCTGATATGGTTCTCAATCAGAGGCAGGTGTTAGTCATTGTCTCTGATTGGGAACCATATTTAGGTAGCCTGTTTGGTGTTGGGTTTTGTGGGTGATTGTTTCTGTCTCTGTGTTTGGGCCTGATATGGTTCTCAATCAGAGGCAGGTGTTAGTCATTGTCTCTGATTGGGAACCATATTTAGGTAGCCTGTTTGGTGTTGTGTTTTGTGGGTGATTGTTCCTGTCTCTGTGTTTGTTGCACCAGATAGGACTGTTTCGGTTTGTCACGTTTTTTGGGTATTGTTTGTATTTTCATCTTTATTAAAGATGTTTATAAATAACTACGCTGCATTTTGGTCCTCCTCCCCTTCGACAGAAGAAAACCGTAACAGTTGCTTCTTCAGCAAATCACGTTTTGAAACATTGCACTATGTTTATGAACCTGCGTGGAATGGAAAAATATGTGTAGATGTAGAGTAACATTTTGGTGACAGCATGATCATTTAAGTGGGCAAAAATAACAGTCTTAGAGCTAATAGTTTTTTGCGGTTGCTTAGAGGGAGGGAGTACAGGTTGAAGAATAACTCTGTTGAGGATTAACATGAGAGGACCAGCTTTTTACTGGGTCTACTTTGCTGGACCGTTGTATAGTTCTAGAAAAGTTCTGGAACAGTTCTGGAATAGATCTGGGACAGTTCTGGAATAGATCTGGGACAGTCTATGTAGACTGCCTCTACCATACTTTAAGCCCATCTTCTGTCGTTTTAAAACGCATGTACTTTACATCTCTTTATTATACCCTCCATGCTGGATTCTAGGCAGCGATTGTTCAGGTTTCTTACTCGAGCAAAACCTCAGCAAATCTTAACTTGAGATACATCTAAAACCTTTGATTAAATCGCTTGGAATACTTGCTTTATGACATGCATGCATCTAATATTAGGATTTGGCACAAAGACCAATTTTGATAATGTGGTCACAAACTCCCTAATCTCATCCAGTCTGTATCTGTTGTACTCCATGTGAACTACCCTCCACAAACACAGCCGGTATAGTGGGTGTAGACCCCGTCCAGAGGTCTGTTTACACTTAGGCCTACACCCAGTGGAGTAGAGGAGACTGAAGACCAGGACCATAAAGAAGACATATAAACACCTTTTATGATGCTCCGATGGCTCTTTGCATTTATTGCAGTTCATGTCACTTTTTCTACAGTTTTTCTATAGTTCTCTCTTTAATGTTTCTCTGTGAGCTTGTTTGGCCACTTGTTATAGGATATGCTGTGGTGTATAGGCTAGTAGTCTGTGAATCCACATCTGTGAGCTCATAGAGAGAGATTAATTTATTTCTGTGTTTGAGCTGTTGTTCTCTTTCTGATGCTGATCTGTTTGTTCGTTTGTCATTGGTCAGTTGTTGCTTGGGAAAAAATATGGCACCTTGTCTCTTTCTCTCTCCCGCTGTCATTCTCTCTCCCTCTCTCCCGCTGTCATTCTCTCTCTTTCTCTCCCGCTGTCATTCTCTCTCTTTCTCTCCCGCTGTCATTCTCTCTCTTTCTCTCCCGCTGTCATTCTCTCTCTTTCTCTCCCGCTGTCATTCTCTCTCTTTCTCTCCCGCTGTCATTCTCTCTCTTTCTCTCTCCCGCTGTCATTCTCTCTCCCTCTCTCCCGCTGTCATTCTCTCTCTTTCTCTCTCCCGCTGTCATTCTCTCTTTCTCTCTCCCGCTGTCATTCTCTCTCCCGCTGTCATTCTCTCTCCCTCTCTCCCGCTGTCATTCTCTCTCCCGCTGTCATTCTCTCTCCCGCTGTCATTCTCTCTCCCGCTGTCATTCTCTCTCCCGTTGTCATTCTCTCTCCCGCTGTCATTCTCTCTCTTTCTCTCTCCCGCTGTCATTCTCTCTCCCTCTCTCCCACTGTCATTCTCTCTCCCTCTCTCCCACTGTCATTCTCTCTCCCGCTGTCATTCTCTCTCCCGCTGTCATTCTCTCTCCCGCTGTCATTCTCTCTCCCTCTCTCTCCCGCTGTCATTCTCTCTCCCTCTCTCTCCGGCTGTCATTCTCTCTCCCTCTCTCCCACTGTCATTCTCTCTCTTTCTCTCTCCCGCTGTCATTCTCTCTCCCGCTGTTATTCTCTCTCCCTCTCTCCCGCTGTTATTCTCTCTCCCTCTCTCCCGCTGTTATTCTCTCTCCCTCTCTCCCGCTGTCATTCTCTCTCCCTCTCTCTCCGGCTGTCATTCTCTCTCCCTCTCTCCCACTGTCATTCTCTCTCTTTCTCTCTCCCGCTGTCATTCTCTCTTTCTCTCTCCCGCTGTCATTCTCTCTCCCTCTCTCTCCGGCTGTCATTCTCTCTCCCTCTCTCTCCGGCTGTCATTCTCTCTCCCTCTCTCCGGCTGTCATTCTCTCTCCCTCTCTCCCACTGTCATTCTCTCTCTTTCTCTCTCCCACTGTCATTCTCTCTCTTTCTCTCTCCCACTGTCATTCTCTCTCTTTCTCTCTCCCACTGTCATTCTCTCTCTTTCTCTCCCACTGTCATTCTCTCTCTTTCTCTCTCCCACTGTCATTCTCTCTCTTTCTCTCTCCCACTGTCATTCTCTCTCTTTCTCTCTCCCACTGTCATTCTCTCTCTTTCTCTCTCCCACTGTCATTCTCTCTCTTTCTCTCTCCCGCTGTCATTCTCTCTCCCGCTGTTATTCTCTCTCCCGCTGTCATTATCTCTCTTCCTCTCTCTCTCTCTCTCTCTCTCTCTCTCTCTCTCTCACTCTTTCTCTCTCCCGCTGTCATTCTCTCTTTCTCTCCCTCTTTCTCTCTCCTGCTGTCTTTCTCTCTCCGTCTCTCTCTCTCTCCCTCTCTCTTTCTCTCTCCTGATGTCATTTTCTCACCCTCTCTCTTTTGCTTGTCTATGTGATGCTTCATTTTCTCATACTGTTACTGGTATCAATCTCTCACACCCACATTCTCTCTCTCCTTTCCTTTATCTCTCTCTCTCCTTTATTTCTCTCCCTCCCTCCTTTCTCTCTCTCTCTCTCCTTTCCTTTGTTTCTCTCTCTCTCCTTTGTCTCTCTGTCCTTTCCCAAGGCTAGCTTTTTCAAACAGAAATTGCTTCCTGTAGCACTAATTCCAAAGTTCTGGAACACTGTGAAGTCCATGGAGAATAAGAGCACCTCTTCCCAGCTGCCCACTGCACTGAGGGTAGGAAACACTGTCTCCACCAATAAATCTACAATAATTGATAATATCAATAAGCATTTTTCCACGGCTGGCCATGCTTTCCACTAGCCCGGCCAACATCTCAGCCCCCCTAATCCAGGCAGCAGATGTTCTGAAAGAGCTGCAGCACCGTACCTTCTCCACTATGCAATCTGGTTTTCGAGTCCGTCATGGGTGCACCTCAGCCACACTCTTAAATTATATCACAACCGCCATCGATAAAAGACAGTACTGTGCAGCCGTCTTCATCGACCTGGCCAAGGCTTTTTACTCGGAAGACTCAACAGCCGGCAGACTCAACAGCCTTGGTTTCTCAAATGACTGCCTTGCCTGGTTCACCAACTACTTCTCAGATAGGGTTCAGTGTGTCAAATCGGAGGGCCTGTTCTCCGGACCTCTGGCAGTCTATATGGGGGTGCCACAGGGTTCAATTCTCGGGCCGACTCTTTTCTCTGTGTACATCAATGATGGGCCTCCCGCCCGACTAGCATCACTACTCTGGAAAGTTCTGACCTAGAATATGTGGACAACTACAAATACCTAGGTGTCTGGTTAGACTGTAAACTCTCCTTCCAGACTCACATTAAGCATCTCCTATGCAAAATTAAATCTAGAATCGGCTTCCTATTCCGCAACAAAGCATCCTTCACTCATGCTGCCCAACATACCCTCATGAAACTGACTATCCTACCGCTCCTTGACTTCGGCGATGTCATTTACAAAATAGCCCCCAACACTCTACTCAGCAAATTGGATGCAGTCTTATCACAGTGCGATCCGTTTTGTCACCAAAGCCCCATATACTATCTACCACTATGACCTGTATGCTCTCGTTGGCTGGCCCTCACTACATATTCGTCGCCAAACCCACTGGCTCCAGGTCATCTATAAGTCTTTGGTAGATAAAGTCCCGCCTTATGTCAGCTCACTGGTCACGATAACAACACCCACCAGTAGCACGCGCTCCAGCAGGTATATCTCACTGGTCATCCCCAAAGTCAACACTTCATTTGGCCGCCTTTCCTTCCAGTTTTCTGCTGATAATGACTGGAACGAATTGCAAAAATCTCTGAAGCTGGAGTCTTATCTCTAGCTTTAAGCATCAGTTCAGAGCAGATCACTGTACACAGCCAATCTGTAAATAGCACACCCAACTACCTCATCAACCCTCTTACTCTTTTGCACCACAGTATCTCTATTTGCACATCTATCACTCCAGTGTTAATCTGCTAAATTGTAATTATTTTGCCTCTATGGCCCATTTATTGCCTACCTCTTTTTTATTTTTTATTTTGTTTTTTAAATGTTTTTTTTTTTCTTTTTTTCGTGGTATCCAATTGTTGTAGTAGCTACTATCTTGTCTCACACTGCGCCCAGCCCGCCACAGGAGTCACTGGTGCGCGACCAAGCCCTCCCTAACCCGGGCGACGCTAGGCCAATTGTGCGTCGCCCCACGGACCTCCCGGTCGCGGCCGGTTACGACAGAGCCTGGGCGCGAACCCAGGGACTCTGATGGCACAGCTGGCGATGCAGTACAGCGCCCTTAACCACTGCGCCACCCGGGAGGCCCTATTGCCTACCTCTTTACTCTAATACATTTGCACACACTGTACATGGATTTTTCTATTTATTTATTATAATATTTTTCTATTGTTATTGATTGTACGTTTGTTTATGTGTAACTCTGTGTTGTTTTTGTCTCACTGCTTTGATTTATCTTGGCCAGGTCGCAGTTGTAAATGAGATCTTGTTCTCAACTGGCCTACCTGGTTAAATAAAATCTCTCTCTCTCGCTGTCTCGTCAAGCCACCAGCGGTAGTCAGCCTTACTAGTCCATCCACCAGCTTCTTACTGTCTCGCTTTTCCAATTCTCTTCCTCGTTTCTCTTCCCATTCAGTTTGCATTTTATGACTAGGTCATAGGAGTCTTTCCTAGGTCAGGTTTCCCATGGCGATGGAATTTAGGCTTGCAAGTGTTTTAACAATGCATCTTTCCTACAACGAAGATGGAATTATTCCACAATACTGATGACGGATCAGCTCCTGGAAAGATATCACTTATGGCTGCAAATATTGAGCCGGCTTATTCTAATGCTCACCCTATAACAATGCACTAACTCAAGATTTGGCACATCATTGATTACGTTAGTATAAGGGCACAAGGCGAGACCCAGATGGCGATACGGGAGGCAGATGGTTTGAGTCTTGATATTTATTAACTTCTTATGGTTGCAGGGGCAGTATTGAGTAGCTTGGATGAAAGGTTGACTCCAACATGGAGGCTAATTTGAATATTTTTCTGAGCGCCGTCTCAGATTATTGCATGCTTTACTTTTTTTCCGTAAAGTTTTTTTGAAATCTGACACAGGGGTTGCATTAAAGAGAGGTATATCTATAATTCCATGTGTATAACTTGTATTATCATCTACATTTATTTCTGTTGAATCGATGTGGCTATGCAAAATCACTGGATGTTTTTGCAACTAGTGAACGTAACGTAAACTCAGATTTTTTTATATAAATATGAACTTTATCAAACAAAACATACATGTATTGTGTGACATGAAGTCCTATGAGTGTCATCTGATGAAGATCATCAAAGGTTAGTGATTCATTTTATCTCTATTTCTGCTTTTTGTGACTCCTCTCTTTGGCTGGAAAAATGGCTGTGTTTATTCTGTGGCTTGGTGGTGACCTAACATAATCGTTTGTGGTGCTTTCGCTGTAAAACATATTTGAAATCGGACACTGTGGTGAGATTAACAACAAGATTACCTTTAAAACTGTATAAGATACATGTATGTTTGAGGAATTTTAATTATGAGATTTATGTTTTGAATTTGGCGCCCTGCACTTTCACTGGCTGTTGTCATATCATCCCGTTAACGGGATTGCAGACATATTAAACAATCCAAAAGGGGTAGGCAAGAGAATGGTCATGGACAGGCAAAAGGTCAAAACCAGTTCAGAGTTGAGGAGGTACAGAGTGGCAGGCAGGCTCGAGGTCAGGGCAGGCAGAATGGTCAGGCAGGCAGGTACAGAGTCCAAAAAACTGGCAAGGGTCAAAAACCGGGAGGACTGGCAAAAGAGAATAAGAAGCAGGAGTACGGGAAATCTGCTGGTTGACTTGAAAAACATACAAGACAAACTGGCACAGAGGGACAGGAAACACAGGGATATATATACACCAGAGAAAATAAGCGACACCTGGAGGGGGTGGAGACAATCACACGACAGGTTAAAGATCAGAGTGCGGCAGTTAGGCTACACGTCATGAAGTACATCTGCTTTGTGCAACGACACAAGTCATTTTTCCAACAATTGTTTACAAACAGACTATTTCACTTCACTTATAATTCACTGTATCACAATTCTAGTTTGTCAGAAGTTTACATATACACTTTTTTTTTAACCTTTATTTTACTATGCAAGTCAGTTAAAGAACAAATTCTTATTTTCAATGACTGCCTAGGAACAGTGGGTTAACTGCCTGTTCAGGGGCAGAACGACAGATTTTGTACCTTGTCAGCTCGGGGATTTGAACTTGCAACCTTTCGGTTACTAGTCCAATGCTCTAACCACTAGGCTACCCTAGTTGACTGTGCCTTTTGAACAGCTTGGAAAATTCCAGAAAAGGATGATATGGCTTTAGAAGCTTCTGGCTAATTGACATAATTTGAGTCAATTGGAGGTGTACCTGTGGATGTATTTCAAGGCCTAACTTCAAACTCTGTGCCTCTTTGCTTGACATCATGGGAAAATCAAAAGAAATCAGCCAAGACCTCAGAAAATAAATGTAGACTTTCACAAGTCTGGTTCATCCTTGGAAGCAATTTCCAAACGCCTGAAGATACCACATTCACCTGTACAAAGAACAGTATGCAAGTATAAACACCATAGGACCATGCAGCCATCATACCGCTCAGGAAGGATACGCGTTCTGTCTCCTAGAGATGAACGTACTTCGGTGCGAAAAGTGCAAATCAATCCCAAAACAACAGCAAAGGACCTTGTGAAGATGCTGGAGGAAACAGGTACAAAGTATCTATATCCACAGTAAAAAACGAGTCCTTTAGCAACATTACCTGAAAGGCCGCTCAGCAAGGAAGAGGCCACTGCTCCAAAACCGCCATAAAAAAAAGCCAGACTACGGTTTGCAACTGCACGTGGGGACAAAGATAGTACTTTTAGGAGAAATGTCCTCTGGTCTGATGAAACAAATAACTGTTTGGCCGTAATGACCAAGCCGAAGAAGAACACCATCCCAACCGTGAAGCACGGGGGTGGCAGCATCATGTTGTGGGGTTGCTTTGCTGCATGAGGGACTGGTGCACTTCACAAAATAGATGGCATCATGAGGAAAGAAATGTATGTGGATATATTGAAGCAACATGTCAAGACATCAGTCAGGAAGTTAAAGCTTGGTCGCAAATTGCTCTTCCAAATGGACCAAGACCCCAAGCAAATTTGCCACAACTTTGGAAAATGGCTTAAGTACAACAAAGTCAAGGTATTGGAGTGGCCATCACAAAGCCCTGTCCTCAATCCCATAGAAAATGTGTGGGCAGAACTGAAAAAAGCGTGTGCGAGCAAAGGAGGCCTACAAACCTGACTCAGTTACACCAGCTCTGTTAGGAGGAATGGGACAAAATTCACCCAACTTCTTGTGGGAAGCTTATGGAAGGCTACCCGAAACATTTGACCCAAGTTAAACAATTTAAAGGCAATGCTACCAAATACTAATTGAGTGTATGTAAACTTCTGACCCACTGGGAATGTGATGAAAGAAATAAAAGCTTAAATAAATCATTCTCTCTACTATTATTCTAACATTTCAAATTCTTTAAAGAAAGTGGTGATCCTAACAGAACTAAGACGGAATTTTTCTAGGATTAAATGTCAGGAATTGTGAAAAGCTGATTTGAAATGTATTTGGCTAAGGTATACTTTCGACTTCAACTGTAGAAGCTCAACAAGAACAGAGTTGAGGTATGATAGAGGAACTGGTTATTATTGGATGACATGGAGGGTCCATAAACGTCTAGGTTTGTCAGCACTATCCACAGATCTGCTTCCTCATACAACACAGAGCTCCATACCACCTTCTGCTCTATCAGCTCTTTAGCCTACTCTCTGTTGTCAGGCTAATGCCATCCATCATAGAGAAAAGAAATGCACTCTGATACGATCGCCAGGTGTACGGTGTTTCCACCGACACATTGGTGCGGCTGGCTTCCGGGTTAAGAAGCGGGCATTGTGTCAAGAAGCAGTGCGGCTTGGCTGGGTCGTGTTTCGGAAGATGCACGTACGGGAGTTGCAGTGATGGGACAAGACCGTAACTACCAATTAGACACCACGAAATTGGGGACAAAAAGGGTCAAAAATATATTTATGTGTATTGTATCACCTTAGAGCCCTCAAACTCAACTCTGGGCCCCGAAGCCAGTTCAACTGCTTTTTTTCTCCATTGTTCCCCTCTAATCACAGACTGATTTAGACCTGGGACACCAGGTTGGGCAATTAATCATCAGGTAGAACAGAAAACCGTCAGTCTCCGGACCTAGTAAGGTAAGACTTGATTACCCCTGCCTTAAAGTCTAAGGGTCCGGGCTGGGTTTCTACTAAGCTAATATATGGATTTTTTAAAAGATGGACATACCAAGGATCATTTAGCTATTTGACTTGGAATTGTAGGATCCCAGTAGGTATAAAAATATATATAGTTGATGAAACATTGAATTTGACCCGACATCTATTAGCCCATATAAACACATTGAATAACCGATTCATATTTTAAAAAACAGACATTCAAAAATGCAATCAAAAGTATGATTTGAAGTGTTTGTCCTGTATCTGAGAGATATAAGTAAACTCAGAATATTGTTTTATTACAGTGGAATTACCCATATACCTTTTACGTGTGGAAATGCCGGACAAAACGGAGAACACCGTAGTGTTGGTGAAAATCTCATCTTCCCATAGAGGGGTCATATTAGTGTGTAACCCAAACCGTTCGGATGCTACAGACTTTTTCGTGAGAATACCAATTTTCGGGATGTCTGCTGGTCTGACAAACACCACTAGCTTTGTCACCTTCCACCACAGATGCGGAAGACTGACAAGGTGGATTGAGACAGAACCCATGCGACAACAAAATATCTTTAGTTTAAACAGATAAACTTTGATGAGGATTTTTTTTTTTAATTGATTTATTATGCCTCAAAGCGGATCATAAAAAGAATATGATGCTCAGCTCATGAGGCCCCGTGATGATGTGAGGCCTGAGGTAATTGCCTCTTCTGCCTGATGGTAAATCCGCCAGTGTCTCTGGGAGGACTCGGATTATTATTTTTCTCTTTGTTTAATTGAAATAGAGTGAAATTGAATACAAAATTTCACACCAGTGAAAATGTTAAAAATCGGAAATAAAATAATATAAACATTTCCTCACCAGAGATGTTTCCATATCAAACGGATTTATTGTGGATAAAAGTCTGTTGGATGATGTTGTGTTGATAAAAAAAAATACGTTTGCGGTTAAATTCTCATGGACCGAATGAAAAATGCAAGTTCAATGGGGGTTGTCACAAAAACGGTTGTGTTATATAGCAACTGCAACTGTACCCACTCTGGTCTTGGCACGTGTGCTCTAGCCAACAGCTGGCAGATACAGTGCAGCTAGGCAACCTACATGATGAGATTATTATGGATAAGAGCCATATTGTTTTATTTGTCAAATGGCAGCCAAGCATCAATCATCATGTCACCAGAAGAAGACCATCGATATTTATTGGAAAGGAGCAACTTGCACTTTCACTACCCTGTAACTTATTTCATCTGTAGCATAATAAACTGCATGGTTTCCCGAGTCGTAGTGGGAGGACCACACTACATGTCATCACTTGACTCCAAGTTTACTTCAATATGATGCAATTTCACGCATAATACATTTTACAGACACAAAAAGATCCCACCATGTCCAATGAACAAATTTTCTGTCAGCATTTCTAAAGTTTTATCTGTATATCCTGTTTCCATCAGCCCGGGTCGTAACTCAGCTGTATGAAATGGTTGGATGGAAACCTGGTTAGTGTCTTCAAGCATTATTCTGAAAATGGATATGGGAAATGAATTAACGATATATGGGAAATTAATTAACAATAACAAAGTTAATATTAATGATTTGCGAATATACAATCCTGCAGTTTTTTTTGTATACTTAAACAAAAATGTGAACGCGACATGCAATCATTTCTATGATTTTACTTAGTTCATATAAGGAAATCCGTCAATCGAAATACATTTATTAGACCCTAATCTATGGATTTCACATGACTGTGCAGGGGCGCAGCCATGGGTGGGCCTGGGAGGATATAGGCCCACCCACTGGGGAGCCAGGCCCAGCCAATCAGAATGAGTTTTTCCCCACAAAAAGGCTTCATTACAGACAGAAATAGTCCTCAGTTTCATCAGCTGTCCGACTGGTTGATGTCAGGCAATCCCACAGGTGAAGAAGCCAGATGTGGAAGTCCTGGGTTGGCGTGGTTACACGTGGTCTGCGGTTGTGAGGCTGGTTCAACGTACTGCCAAACTTTTAAAAATATGTTGGAGGCGGTTTATGGTAGAGGAATTAACATCCAATTCTCTGGCAACAGCGCTGGTGGACATTCCTGCAGTCAGCATGCCAATTGCATGCTCCCTCAACTTGAGACATCTGTGGTATAGTGTTGTCTGACAACTTCACATTTTAGAGTGGCCTTTTATTATCCCCAGCACAAGGTGCACCAGTACAATTATCATGCTGTTTAATCAGCTTCTTTATATGCCACACCTTCCAGGTGGATGGATTATCTTGGCAGAGGAGAAATGCGCACTAACAGGGAAGTAATCAAATTTGTGCACAATATTTGAGAAAAATATAATAATAATAAGCTTTTTGTGCAAATGGAAAATTTAGAGGATTTTTTTTTTTTTTCAGCTCATGAAAAATTCGCCCATCACTTTACAATGCTACATTTTATATTTTTGTTCAGTGTATTTCATGGTGGATTCTCTGTTTGTGAACAGAAGTGACGTTCTGCTTACATGGGCCTGAACTAAACACATTACTGTTTTCCACATCTGTGGCAGGTTTCTGAAGTGCTCTCTGTCTCTCATATCTCCCGCTCATTTCTCCCTCTTTCTTCTCCACATCTCTCCATCTCTCTCTCCCACTTCCACTTGTTGTCCTGAGCCTGGTTTTCCAAAAGCATCTGAAGGCTAAATTCATCGTTAGAACCTTCATAGGAGCATTTTTAAAACTGAAAAAGCTGTTCCCCAAAACCATTGTTATTGAAGGGCAACTCCGACACTTTTCAACCTAATTTTCATGATCTCCAGCTCAATACATTTACATTACATTTAAGTCATTTAGCAGACGCTCTTATCCAGAGCGACTTACAAATTGGTGCATTCACCTTATGACATCCAGTGGAACAGTAGTGCATCTAAATCTTTTAAGGGGGAGGGGGGGTGAGAGGGATTACTTTATCCTATCCTAGGTATTCCTTAAAGAGGTGGGGTTTCAGGTGTCTCCGGAAGGTGGTGATTGACTCCGCTGTCCTGGCGTCGTGAGGGAGTTTGTTCCACCATTGGGGGGCCAGAGCAGCGAACAGTTTTGACTGGGCTGAGCGGGAACTGTACTTCCTCAGTGGTAGGGAGGCGAGCAGGCCAGAGGTGGATGAACGCAGTGCCCTTGTTTGGATGTAGGGCCTGATCAGAGCCTGGAGGTACTGAGGTGCCGTTCCCCTCACAGCTCCGTAGGCAAGCACCATGGTCTTGTAGCGGATGCGAGCTTCAACTGGAAGCCAGTGGAGGGAGCGGAGGAGCGGGGTGACGTGAGAGAACTTGGGAAGGTTGAACACCAGACGGGCTGCGGCGTTCTGGATGAGTTGTAGGGGTTTAATGGCACAGGCAGGGAGCCCAGCCAACAGCGAGTTGCAGTAATCCAGACGGGAGATGACAAGTGCCTGGATTAGGACCTGCGCCGCTTCCTGTGTGAGGCAGGGTCGTACTCTGCGGATGTTGTAGAGCATGAACCTACAGGAACGGGCCACCGCCTTGATGTTAGTTGAGAACGACAGGGTGTTGTCCAGGATCACGCCAAGGTTCTTAGCGCTCTGGGAGGAGGACACAATGGAGTTGTCAACCGTGATGGCGAGATCATGGAACGGGCAGTCCTTCCCGGGAGGAAGAGCAGCTCCGTCTTGCCGAGGTTCAGCTTGAGGTGGTGATCCGTCATCCACACGGATATGTCTGCCAGACATGCAGAGATGCGATTCGCCACCTGGTCATCAGAAGGGGGAAAGGAGAAGATTCATTGTGTGTCGTCTGCATAGCAATGATAGGAGAGACCATGTGAGGTTATGACAGAGCCAAGTGACTTGGTGTATAGCGAGAATAGGAGAGGGCCTAGAACAGAGCCCTGGGGACACCAGTGGTGAGAGCACGTGGTGTGGAGACGGATTCTCGCCACGCCACCTGGTAGGAGCGACCTGTCAGGTAGGACGCAATCCAAGCGTGGGCCGCGCCGGAGATGCCCAACTCGGAGAGGGTGGAGAGGAGGATCTGATGGTTCACAGTATCGAAGGCAGCCGATAGGTCTAGAAGGATGAGAGCAGAGGAGAGAGAGTTAGCTTTAGCAGTGCGGAGCGCCTCCGTGATACAGAGAAGAGCAGTCTCAGTTGAATGACTAGTCTTGAAACCTGACTGATTTGGATCAAGAAGGTCATTCTGAGAGAGATAGCGGAGAGCTGGCCAAGGACGGCACGTTCAAGAGTTTTGGAGAGAAAAGAAAGAAGGGATACTGGTCTGTAGTTGTTGACATCGGAGGGATCGAGTGTAGGTTTTTTCAGAAGGGGTGCAACTCTCGCTCTCTTGAAGACGGAGGGGACGTAGCCAGCGGTCAGGGATGAGTTGATGAGCGAGGTGAGGTAAGGGAGAAGGTCTCCGGAAATGGTCTGGAGAAGAGAGGAGGGATAGGGTCAAGCGGGCAGGTTGTTGGGCGGCCGGCCGTCACAAGACGCGAGATTTCATCTGGAGAGAGAGGGGAGAAAGAGGTCAGAGCACAGGGTAGGGCAGTGTGAGCAGAACCAGCGGTGTCGTTTGACTTAGCAAACGAGGATCGGATGTTGTCGACCTTCTTTTCAAAATGGTTGACGAAGTCATCTGCAGAGAGGGAGGAGGGGGAGGAGGATTCAGGAGGGAGGAGAAGGTTGCAAAGAGCTTCCTAGGGTTAGAGGCAGATGCTTGGAATTTAGAGTGGTAGAAAGTGGCTTTAGCAGCAGAGAGAGAAGAGGAAAATGTAGAGAGGAGGGAGTGAAAAGATGTCAGGTCCGCAGGGAGGCGAGTTTTCCTCCATTTCCGCTCGGCTGCCCGGAGCCCTGTTCTGTGAGCTCGCAATGAGTCGTCGAGCCACGGAGCGGGAGGGGAGGACCGAGCCGGCCTGGAGGATAGGGGACATAGAGAGTCAAAGGATGCAGAAAGGGAGGAGAGGAGGGTTGAGGAGGCAGAATCAGGAGATAGGTTGGAGAAGGTTTGAGCAGAGGGAAGAGATGATAGGATGGAAGAGGAGAGAGTAGCGGGGGAGAGAGAGCGAAGGTTGGGACGGCGCGATACCATCCGAGTAGGGGCAGTGTGGGAAGTGTTGGATGAGAGCGAGAGGGAAAAGGATACAAGGTAGTGGTCGGAGACTTGGAGGGAGTTGCAACGAGGTTAGTGGAAGAACAGCATCTAGTAAAGATGAGGTCGAGCGTATTTCCTGCCTTGTGAGTAGGGGGGAAGGTGAGAGGGTGAGGTCAAAAGAGGAGAGGAGTGGAAAGAAGGAGGCAGAGAGGAATGAGTCAAAGGTAGGCGTGGGGAGGTTAAAGTCGCCCAGAACTGTGAGAGGTGAGCCGTCCTCAGGAAAGGAGCTTATCAAGGCATCAAGCTCATTGATGAACTCTCCGAGGGAACCTGGAGGGCGATAAATGATAAGGATGTTAAGCTTGAAAGGGCTGGTAACTGTGACAGCATGGAATTCAAAGGAGGCGATAGACAGATGGGTAAGGGGAGAAAGAGAGAATGACCACTTGGGAGAGATGAGGATCCCGGTGCCACCACCCCGCTGACCAGAAGCTCTCGGGGTGTGCGAGAACACGTGGGCAGGCGAAGAGAGAGCAGTAGGAGTAGCAGTGTTGTCTGTGGTGATCCATGTTTCCGTCAGTGCCAAGAAGTCGAGGGACTGGAGGGAGACATAGGCTGAGATGAACTCTGCCTTGTTGGCCGCAGATCGGCAGTTCCAGAGGCTACCGGAGACCTGGAACTCCACGTGGGTCGTGCGCGCTGGGACCACCAGATTAGGGTGGCCGCGGCCACGCGGTGTGGAGCGTTTGTATGGTCTGTGCAGAGAGGAGAGAACAGGGATAGACAGACACATAGTTGACAGGCTACACAAGAGGCTACGCTAATGCAAAGGAGATTGGAATGACAAGTGGACTACACGTCTCGAGTGTTCAGGAAGTTAAGCTTACGTAGCAAGAATCTTATTGACTAAAATGATTAAAATGATACAGTACTGCTGAAGTAGGCTAGCTGGCAGAGGCTGCGTTGTTGACTATGTAGGCTAGCTGGCATTGGCTGCGTTGTTGACACTACACTAATCAAGTCGTTCCGTTGAGTGTAATAGTTTCTACTGTGCTGCTATTCGGGGCTAGCTAGCAATACCAATGTCTACATACACTACTGTTCAAAAGTCTGGGCTCACTTAGACATTTCCTTGTTTTTTAAAGAAAATACATTTTTACATATACATTTTTTCATTTACATACTACCTCAAATAACCGGTGCCCCCGCACATTGACTCTGTACCGGTACCCCACTGTATATAGTCTCACTATTGTTATTTCACTGCTGCTCTTTAATTACTTGTTACATTTATCTCTTATCTCTTAAGTAAACATTTCACTGTAAGGTCTACTAGACCTATTGTATTCAGCGCATGTGACTAATACAATTTGATTTGATTTGAAATGACTATTGTAGCTGGAAACGGCTGAGTTTTAATGGAATATCTACATAGGCTACAGAGGCCAATTGTCAGCAACCATCAATCCTGTGTTCAAATGGCACGTTGTGTTAGCTAATCCAAGTTTATCATTTTAAAAGGCTGATTGATCATTAGACAACCATTTTGCGATTATGTTAGCACAGCTGAAAACTGTTGTTCTGATTAAAGAAGCAATAAAACTGGCCTTCTTTAGACTAGTTGAGTATCTGGAGCATCAGCATTTGTGGGTTTGATTACAGACTCAAAATTGCCAGAAACAAATCACTTTCTTCTGAAACTTGTCAGTCTACCTTGTTCTGAGAATTGAAGGCTATTCCATGAGAGAAATTGCCAAGAAACTGAAGATCTCGTACAACTCTGTGTACTACTCCCTTCACAGAACAGCGCAAACAGGCTCTAACCAGAATAGAAAGAGGAGTGGGAGGCCCCGGTGCACAACTGAGCAAGAGGACAAGTACATTAGTCTCTAGTTTGAGAAACAAACGCCTCACAAGTCCTCATCTGGCAGCTTCATTAAATAGTACCCGCAAAACACCAGTCTCAATGTCATCAGTGAAGAGGCAACTCCGGGATGCCGGCCTATTGGTTGCTGAAGTTCCCGAACCCTGTGAGGGCCTTGGATCAGAACGGCCCTACCACGAAAGCACATTGTTTCTACCCAAGGTTCCTCTGTGTTCAGGGGTATCGAGAGTGCGGTATCGTCCAGCTGTGAGCATAATGAACACAGTTCCTTCCTCACATTCAGACACACAGTTGTCAAGAGTGGTGGATATGAAAACGAGCATGACAAAACATAACTAATTCTCCCAGTCCTCAGGGTGGCGCTCTGCCCCATCAGGAAGTCATGTAGGATGACTGGCAGTGTGCTCCGTCCAGTTGCATGAGCAGTTTTCCCATGAGTGGACGATGGTGAGCGGCACGGGCTGCAGTTCGCTGTGCATTCTGCTCCTTTTCGTGGCGCCATGGTCACGTCAATTGTCCCTGAGGTCCTAGTGCCTGTCTTGAGAGAAGTGTTTTCCTCTCTCCTTCAAACTCAGGCAATTCAGATGGTCCCTGTGTCAGAAGTACAGAGCGGTTGATTCACCCGGTACTACTTAGTTCCCAAGAGTGATGGAACGTTGCATCCCATTTTGGACTTACGTGTTTTAAACAAGCACCTAAAATTTCACCAGCTATTGCAGTCAGTGAGTCCCATCGATGTGTTCACTTCCATAGATCTGAAGGATGCATACTCCCCACAGAAAGTTTCTGAGGTTTTATTCTGAGGGTGTAGCCTATAAGTTTCTAGTCCTGCCTTTCGGGCTCTCCCTATCAACGGCACCTTTTCTATGGTGGTGGAAGTGGCTTTGGCATCGGTGCGGATAGTGAAAAGCAGAGTTGAGGGAACAGGTGGAGCTCCACACTGCCACGCTGGCTTCCCATATTCAGTCTCTGGGGTTCAGAATCACAAGAAAAGTTGTTTGACTCCGGCTCGGCACATTCAGTTTCTGGGTCTTGTTCGGGACTCGTTTCTGAATCATGCATTTTTGTCCCAACGGAGGAGGGTCGTATTGTGGCTCTGTCTGTCTGGCACCGTTTCAGCTGGAGAACTCTGCCTTTTTGCTTGTACCTGCGGTTATTGGGTCTGATGGCCTCTATGATAGATGTGGTGCCTCTGGGACTTCTGTTGATACCCAGTGCTGAAACAGATGCGACTGCTATGTGTTGCTCAAGGTATCCCCGTTATGCCTAAGTGCTTTGGAGGGACCCGCAACGCATCCTTACTGGGATGGGTAGCTCTGTGTAAGGGCTTCTCGGAAGGAGGGATTTGGTCAACAGTGTAAAGGGTGTAGCATATCAATCACCTAGAGCTACGGACTATTTTGCTAGCACTGAGGAACACGGTTTCTCTCTCAGCTAAACCTGGCCCGTTACCTGCTTGTATGGAGCAGCACGCAGCGAATCTTCCCGGATCTCTCAACTTGGGTTCAGATATAACTTTCTTGGGAGGGGGGGTCCTATCGCTATGGAGTAGACACTGCACCCCTCTGTGGTTGCCCAGATATGGGACTGGTTCGGCAGGGCCGATGTAGATTCTTATGCATCTTGAGAAAACGAGCATTGTCATCTGTTCTTCTCAATGAGGGTTATGGGGCACTCTGTTAGGAACGGATGCTTTGGCCTGTCAGTGGCCTCGGATCCTGCTCTATGCATTTCCTTCTCTGTACCTGATTCATGCCACCATGGAGAGGGTTCATCAGGAGGGTCTGTTGTTGATTCTGGTGGCTCCCCGTTGACCCACATAACCTTGGTTCCCATAGATCATCCACCTGCTGGACAGGGACCCTTGGAGGGTTCTGTGTCATTGGGATCTATTGTCTCAGGCGCAGGGGAGCTTTTTGAGCAGGGCATTTCTTTTTCCACATTCCTATGTCAGCCAACTCGGCGTGTTATGTAGGGATTGACGGCTCTACCCAGGGGTCTCATCCTCTGGTGGTGTAGTTCCTGAAAGGCGTGCGTTGGCACAGACCAGTGTCTAAGCCTATGGCACCGACCTGGGACCTGGAACCTGGAGCCTGGCTTTGGTCCTTGACGCTCTGTTTGAGCCTGCGTTTGAACCATTGGAGTCTGTGGACCTGAAGGTCCTCTGCGACAAGACTGCCCTTCTCATGGCCTTGGAGTCGGGCCAAGCGCGTTGGGGGATCTCCACACGCTATCAGTACACCCTTCCAGTTTAGAGTTTGCACCTTGCGATTCCAAAGTGATGCCTTGTCCTGATGCTGTGTCTTACAGGTCCCTGGCATTCGATCTGTTGCCTGTCTCACTTCCCCCATTTGCTTCCAGTGAAGAATGGAGGTAGAATGGTCTGTGTTCAGCTTTACACACGTACATGGATAGGACCAAGGATATTTAGGTTTGTGACCCGCTTTTTGTCTGTTTGTGACCCGCTTTTTGTCTGTTTGTGACCCGCTTTTTGTCTGTTTGTGACCAGCTTTTTGTCTGTTTCCCTAATCCAACTCGGGGTGCTAAGCAGCGTTTTTCCCATTGGATTGTGGAGGCTCCCTGGCAGAAGAGGACAAGGGTTGCACATTTATCCGGGTTACCGGATAGACCCTTTTGCTTTGAGCCTTGGGCTGCCGTGGTTCATCGACTCTGTTCGATGACATGCAGCGTGTGTGTGTGCTGACAGGTGTTCTGTTGTTTTGAACTTGCGGTTTCTGAATTTTCAGGCTCACAAGGTAAGTACTGTTCTTGGAACCGTGGGGTCTATGGACTTGAGCTGCAGTGGCAACGTATCAGTCCGCATAGCTGAGTTGCAGTAGGTTTTGGTTCCCTTTATGAGGCTCTGACAGTTCAGGCTTCTCGGGTATTAGTGAAAAAGGTGGCTTCTGTCACCCCTATTTGGAGCCCGTGGAACCTGTGTGTGCTTGGGCTGCTGTGGGCCTCCTAGTTTGGTACCCTCTGAGCCGGCTTGAGGTGTGATTGTATGTCCCCCATAGTATGTTTTACAGAGTGAAGGACTGAAAGGGAACGCACAGTTCTGAATGTAACTACTGTTCCCTGAAGGAGAGAATGAGGTATAACCAGTGGCGACCCTTCATTCAGAGCCCCACCTGTTTTGAGCCCCACCTTTTTAGCATGTTATTTTGACATTAATACGTGTCACATACCAATTTGCAAATAATGTAATAAAGCGGCATACAAACTTCTCTTTTTTGCTTTCTTGAGTAAGGCAGCTCCAAAATACAGGTGTTTCAGCCGAGCTCAGTGCTTTTTGTGGTGGCGGGGAAGCCAGCCAGAAAATACACAGTGTAGGGGTTGGTAATGTTTTCAGTTGCACCGTGATTGGGTAATGTTCTCTAGTTGCTCCGTGATTGGCTCAGTGTTCTGTCACTCATGGGGACACTACGTCACCGCCAAGTCTAAGGGTAGAGCTCGAAAATTCAAGCCTCTTGGGTGCTGCCATAGAGTTACATTAGAAGTGCCCATCCAAGAAGGCTCAAGGTCATTGGCCACAGATAAAATCATGTAAAATCACGTTATATCTACAGTAGCTTTGATTGGACTGTCAACATGATACTTTCAAAATCTTAGCTAGAAATCTAGCAGTCATCATCATGAATCAAGTCGACAATCTACTGGCAAATGCTTTTTAATCCTTGTCATATGAAGAGCAATAATGAAGAGAAATTGTAGATAAACATATTGGTGCTCATTGGACAACAATTTGGAAATCACAAATTCAACAATGAGTGGTTTAGAAGGAATTAGTGGCTAGGTGCAAGCATTGGAAAGCAATCACTAGCCTGCTATTCAGTGGAGTGAATTTGTGGTTCCAAGTCTGGGTTTGAGGGTCTCTTTTCCAAGCTTAAACATTCAACATTGGCAATGCTGTCAATCCAGCATAACTTCTGCAGTGCTCAAAACAACTGTAAACTCCGACCTGGGAAATCTGACTTCCATGAGTTCTAGACAAATGGAACTCAGAAAAAAATTGTTCTGACTGGGAAAATACATTTTGAAGAGTCATCCAATTCGAGAATTGCAAGTCGGGAATGCGGGCCCCTTCCAGAGCTCTGACCTGAAGATCACTGATGTCATCATGAATCGATCCTTGTTTTTTTCCTTGTTCCCAGTTGTCTTGAAAGCACCATAAATACACAGAATGCCAGCCAGACTTTGATGACAACATTTGCCCACGAAGGACTGCCGTGCCACCTTCCTGTTCAAGTGAGCACAGCACAACAAGGTGAGTCCAAAAACATCTTGTATGCTGCTGCTTAAATGATGTAATATGACAGGGAGATATGTATACTGTGGCTGAGAAAGTAATACTCAGTGTATGTTGTGTAGTAAGACGCTAGTAGCCCATGTGCCTCCCCCTAATAATTTGGTCCCTGTTTTGACTTGGTGGTGCACATGTAGCCTATAGCCTGTTTTAGTGAAATTGAATCACTGAATATTGTAAGAGCTTTCATTGTCTGCTTATATATGCCCCCTGTATTTATCCTACAGTTCTGACTTGGTGTATAGGGAGAACACTGTAAGAACGGCCCATGTTCTGAATTCTGTCGCGGTACATTTCAAAAGTGCTGAACAAATTATTGACAACGTCCATCCTAGCTCGTTCATTAATGTCGTAATCAAAATTACAGATGGCCTGTTATCCGCTTATTGTCCCCTTATACCATAGTTTGTACATCTCAATTGTCAGTAGAAACCACATTTATTAAAGCAAGTCAGCCATATCAGCTATGTTTTTTTAAAGGCAGTAAATGAGGCTGAATTAACTGTTTTCGCTGGCAGACAAGGCTCCGCTGATAGCCAGTTGTAGTAGTGGTAAGGTGTTGGGATTGGGACTCTGCTGGTGGGACACTGCTGGTGGGACTCTGCTGTCAGGACTCTGCTGTTGGGACAGCTTTATGTAGGCCCTAACAGTGTGTGGGCACCGTTTGTCACCGTTATAGTGCAATTCATGTATCGTTTAGTGTTTTGTTGTGTAGTGGCTTTGCTGGCATGCATCTAAAAAAAAGTTTGCCCCACCAAGATTTACACGCTAAAATCCCCACTGGATATAGCACATTTTGGGGTTTGGGCTCTGGGCTCGCTGAAGAGCGGTACTGAATTGAGGAAATGAATGCAAGCCACGGTATTATAGCCAGGAAGGCAAGGCTTCCGAGGTTGGGCTCGGCATCCATTGGCTAGTTGGGCGTGATTTGTTTCTTCAGGTGAATATGATTGGTCGTTGACTCCCCATAGTATGCTATACCTCGTTCCCTTCTTCAGAGAACAATAGTTATATTCATAACTGTACGTTTGGAAAATCACCGGGTTTTTTTTCTTCTTTTAATCCTACCCTGTGATGTCACAGAGAAGCATTTTCTAGGACCTTATCTTTATAACCTCATATTATAGAAACGCGCTGTTTTCACATATGGTTTCGTTCCTGGAGATAACAATTATGAGATTTTAAAGTGGCGGAATTGCCCTTTAACGTTGCACTTGAAAACGCTCTTGATCTAAAGCCTGACTTATAGAACAGCTAAGTGCGTCATTGTATGCTTTTTTTTTGCCCTCCCGCATCACTTTATACACAGAAGATCTCTGCTAATCATAGAATCACAGTTTATCCGCGACCTCCGATAACTGCAGAACAAATTTGACAAAAAAAAAGCAAATGATAATGTCTTTACAATTGATATAAACAAGCAACTCATCAAAAAAATGCTGGGTCAAAGTCATCTGTCTTGGTGAAGCTCAGGGCTGGGGTTGACAGTAGAGATAGTGAAGCTCGGGGCTGGGGTTGACAGTAGAGATAGAGAAGCTCGGGGCTGGGGTTGACAGTAGAGATAGAGAAGCTCGGGGCTGGGGTTGACAGTAGAGATAGTGAAGCTCGGGGCTGGGGTTGACAGTAGAGATAGTGAAGCTCGGGGCTGGGGTTGACAGTAGAGATCGTGAAGCTCGGGGCTGGGGTTGACAGTAGAGATAGAGAAGCTCGGGGCTGGGGTTGACAGTAGAGATAGAGAAGCTCGGGGCTGGGGTTGACAGTAGAGATAGAGAAGCTCGGGGCTGGGGTTGACAGTAGAGATAGAGAAGCTCGGGGCTGGGGTTGACAGTAGAGATAGTGAAGCTCGGGGCTGGGGTTGACAGTAGAGATAGTGAAGCTCGGGGCTGGGGTTGACAGTAGAGATAGTGAAGCTCGGGGCTGGGGTTGACAGTAGAGATAGTGAAGCTCGGGGCTGGGGTTGACAGTAGAGATAGTGAAGCTCGGGGCTGGGGTTGACAGTAGAGATAGTGAAGCTCGGGGCTGGGGTTGACAGTAGAGATAGTGAAGCTCGGGGCTGGGGTTGACAGTAGAGATAGTGAAGCTGGGGTTGACAGTAGAGATAGTGAAGCTCGGGGCTGGGGTTGACAGTAGAGATAGTGAAGCTCGGGGCTGGGGTTGACAGTAGAGATAGAGAAGCTCGGGGCTGGGGTTGACAGTTGAGATAGTGAAGCTCGGGGCTGGGGTTGACAGTAGAGATAGTGAAGCTCGGGGCTGGGGTTGACAGTAGAGATAGTGAAGCTCGGGGCTGGGGTTGACAGTAGAGATAGTGAAGCTCGGGGCTGGGGTTGACAGTAGAGATAGTGAAGCTCGGGGCTGGGGTTGACAGTAGAGATAGTGAAGCTCGGGGCTGGGGTTGACAGTAGAGATAGTGAAGCTGGGGTTGACAGTAGAGATAGTGAAGCTCGGGGCTGGGGTTGACAGTAGAGATAGTGAAGCTCGGGGCTGGGGTTGACAGTAAAGATGACGGCGCTCAACCTTGTTTGGAAGGCAATAAAAGAAGAAGGGTGATAGGGGGAATCTGCATATTTGTTAATAAAAGAAGAAGGGTGATAGGGGGAATCTGCATATTTGTTAATAAAAGAAGAAGGGTGATAGGGGGAATCTGCATATTTGTCAATAAAAGAAAAGCCCAGAATGGGAGACCTGCCAATGCAGACACCAGGCAGAGTCCTTTTCAAATCAAATCAAATTGTATTTGTCACATGCTCTGAATTCTACAGGTCTACCCTTACCGTGAAATGCTCACAACCAACAATGCGGTTTTAAGGAAATAGAGTTTTTTTTTTAATTGACTAAATAAACTCAAGTAACATTTTAAAAATAAAGACTAACACAAGAACACAACAATAATGAGGTTATTTACAGGGGGTACCGACCGATGGTGGGTTTTGTCCATTTCCTCTCACACTGTACTCTGAGGACTGTTGTAGAACAAGCTGACTAAATACACTGGTTTGCTGTACCACCCTGATCACTAGGAAAGTATTCCACATCTAGTAACAGCATCAGCATCTCCAACATCTATTTACATAACACTTTTCAATATATTCTAGAAATGCTTTCTCCCTTATATCCACACACATGATGGTTGTTATATGAACATGAACGTTTTGCCTCACATGCCTCACATGATGTACTAAGTGCGGACTCTGTTTACATTTGACATCATTATATATTTTTGGATCATCACTATGTTGCATGTCTTGGCTACTGTTGGTGGTCTTCAGCAGGTTCTGCAGCCCGTACGATATCAGAGAGTTGTAGCGTTCTGGGTATCCCAAGGTATTGCTTTGCTCAGCTCTCTTTTCCTCTCTTTAGTCTTAAGTATTTGTCTTTGGTCCTTTCATGTTCATGTCCTCTTGACTGGTTTTCTACTTAAGCATTAAGGCACCTTGGGGGTTTGTGCTGTATATAGCCAATATACCACGGCTAAGGGCTGTTCTTATGCACGACGCAACGCGGAGTGCCTGGATACAGACCTTAGCCGTGGTATATTGGCTATATACCACAAACCCCCAAGGTGCCTTATTGATATTATAAACTGGTTGGCTATATACCACAAACCCCCAAGGTGCCGTATTGTTATTATAAACTGGTTGGCTATATACCACAAACCCCCAAGGTGCCTTATTGTTATTATAAACTGGTTGGCTATATACCACAAACCCCCAAGGTGCCTTATTGTTATTATAAACTGGTTGGCTATATACCACAAACCCCCAAGGTGCCTTATTGTTATTATAAACTGGTTGGCTATATACCACAAACCCCCAAGGTGCCTTATTGTTATTATAAACTGGTTGGCTATATACCACAAACCCCCAAGGTGCCTTATTGTTATTATAAACTGGTTGGCTATATACCACAAACCCCCAAGGTGCCTTATTGTTATTATAAACTGGTTGGCTATATACCACAAACCCCCAAGGTGCCTTATTGTTATTATAAACTGGTTACCAACGTAATTTGAGCAGTAAAAAATGCTATACCATGGCTGTCAGCCAATCAGCATTCAGGGCTCAAACCACCCAGTTTCTGTTTTGACAATCACTTCTATTAGATGAGTACACAACCATAAATGAAAGGATACAAGGTCATAGATCCCAGTAGTCTTGACTATCTCTCGCTTGGTTTCTTTGATTGATATTTTGGAATGTGCCACCCTCTTCATTGAACTGTAGTGGGACACATCCTCAGAGAGAGTGTCCCTGCTTTGTCTGTTTTGGACAGGAACACCACCTTGTCTCTGCTGGACTCCATAGGAGCCATGGTGTCCATCGACCCCAACATGTCACACAACACCGAGAGGTAGGCACTGTCGCGTTCACATTTATAGCAAAACATTACACATTGGTCCGTGAAGGTACAATCTGTAATTTCAGCAGCCTAAGCTCACAAGCATAATAAATTATGTTCTTCAAGGGTTAATGGTTATATCATTGAAATGTCCATTGAACAGAAGGACATATCCCAGATTGGGCCCTATGGCCCAGGGTTAATAAAAAAAAAAAACACTATCAGATCCAATGTCAGGGTGAAACAGTGAGCCAGATACTGCTCACTCTCTCACACACACATCCACCAACGTGTCCTCACACTTCAGATGCTGAGTAAGACAGTGGGAGGAAGAGGAGAGGACATTGACAGCACGTCTAATTAGAAGGAAGGGGGGGGGGCGTACAGTATTGGAGTTCCGCACCACTTCCTGTCTAAACTTGTGTGTGTTAAAGGTCACCATACAGCGTGGTGCCCCTGACTGGTGGACAGCTAGCTGGTGAGTCCTAGTGGGCCAGGGGTTTTTCACACGCTACGCAAATAAAAACACATTGCTGACAAGCACATACCAAATTAGCATATATTTTTTATTTATTTAACTAGGCAAGTCAGTTAAGAACAAATTCTTATTTACAATGACCGCCTAGACTGGCCAAATCCAGACGACGTTGGGCCAATTGTGCGCCGCCCTATGGGACAATCACAGCCAGTTGTGATACAGCCTGGATTCGAACCAGGGTGTCTGTAGTGACGCCTCCAGCACTGAAATGCAGTGCCTTATACTGCTGCGCCACCTGGGAGCGCGCGGGCTCCTAAAATAAATGCCCTTTATATTAGTCACATCACATTTGTATTGCCTCATTAACCTATATTAAACATAAATCACTGACTTACATGAGCACAAACACACATCGCCTTGTCCTACACTCTTAAAACAAAAAGGTGCTATATAGAACCTAAAATGGTTCTTCGGCTGTCCCCAATAGGAGAACCCTTCGAAGAACCCTTTTCGTTTCCAGTTAGAACCCTTATTATTGTTACTGTTAAAATAAGGATCCTGAATTTTCCTGAATGTTTTGAAACTTTTGAGTGTGGTGGCCGTGTAATGAATGTTCAGCCCACACTGATACGACCAATACATTCAAATGTAACTCGCACAAGTCAAGTCAATGGGTCGCAAAATGCCACTAAATCGTTGCAGTCTGGAGCCCTGTGTCCCTTGACAGACTGTAGCTGCATTGTAATCAAAGGTCTGTCAGTAGTAGTGGTCTGATAGGTTGCAGCAAACTAACTAGCTACCCTAGTGGTTAGCGTGTTGGACTAGTAACCGGGAAGGTTGCAAGTTCAAACCCCCGAGCTGACAAGGTACAAATCTGTCGTTCTGCCCCTGAAGAGGCAGTTTAACCCACTGTCATTGAAAATAAGAATTTGTTCTTAACTGACTTCCCTAGTTAAATAAAGGTATTAAATGATCTATCTGTTATTACCTGAGCGTATTATGCTCTAAATGTGAATGGGACAGCGCCTACCTCTCGGTGTTGTGTGGCGTGGATGGGGTCGATGATATATATTGAGCTTTCAGATGTCTCTCCAGGTTGGTAGTATTTTTCCCAATGATGTACAGTGACTTAGACCCCTTTTACTTTTTCCACATTTTGTTACGTTACAGCCTTATTCTAAAATGTATTGCATTTTTTTCCCTCATCAATCTACACACAATTCCCCCCATAATTTTTTTTTTTTTAATTAAAAAACTGAAATACCACATTTACATAAGTATTCAGACCCTTTACTCAGTACTTTGTTGAAGCACCTTTTGGCAATGATTACAGCATTGTGTCTTCTTGGGTATGATGCTACAAGCTTGGCACACCTGTATTTGGGGAGTTTCTCCCATTCTTCTCTGCAGATCCTCTCAAGCTCTGTCAGGTTGGATGGGGAGTGTTGCTGCACAGCTATTTTCAGATCTCTTCAGAGATGTTCGATCGGGTTCAAGTCCAGGCTCTGGCTGTCGCTCTGGATAAGAGCGTCTGCTAAATGACTTAAATGTAATGTAAATGGCTGGGCCACTCAAGGACATTCAGAGACTTGTCCCAAAGCCACTCCTGCGCTGTCTTGGTTGTGTGCTTTGGGTCATTGTCCTGTTGGAAGGTGAACCCTCACCCCAGTCTGAGGTCCGGAGCGCTCTGGAGCAGGTTTTCATCAAGGATCTCTCTGTACTTTGCTCTGTTCATCTTTGCCTCGATCCGGACTAGTCTCCCAGTCCCTGCTGCTGAAAAACATACCCACAGCATGATGTTACCACACTAGGCTTCACCGTAGGGATGGTGTCATCCAGACGTGACGCTTGGCATTCAGGCCAAAGAGTTCAATCTTCGTTTCATCAGACCAGAGAATCTTGTTTCTCATGGTCTGAGAGTCTTTAGGTGCCTTTTGGTAAACTCCAAGCAGGCTGTCATGTGCCTTTTACAGAGGAGTGACTTCCGTCTGGCCACTCTACCATAAAGGCCTGATTGGTGGAGTGCTGCAGAGATGTTTGTCCTTCTGGAAGGTTCTCCCATCTCCACAGAGGAACGCTAGAGCTCTGTCGGAGTGACCATCAGGGCCTTGGGCACCTCCCTGACCAAGGCCATTCTCCCGCGATTGCTCAGTTTGGCCGGGCGGCCAGCTCTAGGAAGAGTGTTGGTGGTTCCAAACTTCTTCCATTTAAGAATGATGGAGGCCACTGTGTTCTTGGGGACCTTCAATGCTGCAGACATTTTTTGGTAACCTTCCTCAGATCTGTGCCTCGACACAATCCTGTCTCAGAGCTCTACTGACAATTCCTTCGACCTCATGGCTTGGTTTTTGCTCTGCCATGCACTGTCAACTGTGGGACCTTATATAGACAGGTGTGTGCCTTTCCAAATCATATCCAATCAATAGATTTTTACCACAGGTGGACTCCAATCAAGTTGTAAAAACATCTCAAGGATGATCAATGGGAAACAGGATGCACCTGAACTCAATTTCTAGTCTCATAGCAAAGGTGTTTTTTGTTAAACATTTGCATAAATGTCTAAAAACCTGTTTTCGCTTTGTCATTATGGGGTATTGTATGTATATTCTAGAGGAAATTGTTTTATTTAATCAATTTTAGAATAAGGCTGTAACGTAACAAAATGTGGGAAACGTCCAGGGGTCTGAAGACTTTCCGAAGGCACTGTATTTAAACCCTGTATTGCTGATGCTATTTATTGGTCATTGAGAGGCTTTGAATCCACCGGTCGGCCATATTGGCATTCCTCAGTATTTCAATTCAATGTTTCGAAGACAAAATTACATGTATTTTTATTTATTTATTTTTGTCGTGGGGACAGTAACAATAGTAATCTCAAACATTATACTTTGAGGAAAATGCTTTTACATATTTTTATTTATTTATTATTTTTATATATTTTAGCTCACATAATATAATATAATTTAATAGTATATATTAAGGAAGTCGTCACCAACCTTTTCTGAGCCCGAGATCACTTTCTGGGTCAAAATGCAGGTCGAGATCTACCGCTCAGAATAAAAATCATGAACCTATTAAAAACAGTACTGTAGCAATTAAATCAAATCAAATTGTATTTGTCACATACACATGGTTAGCAGATGTTAGTGCGAGTGTAGCGAAATGCTTGTGCTTCTAGTTCCGACAATGCAGGAATAACCAACAAGTAATCTAGCTAACAATTCCAAAACTACTACCTTTATAGACACAAGTGTAAGGGGATAAAGAATATGTACATAAAGATATATGAATGAGTGATGGTACAGAGCGGCATAGGCAAGATACAGTAGATGGTATTGAGTGCAGTATATACATATGAGATGAGTATGTAAACAAAGTGGCATAGTTAAAGTGGCTAGTGATACATGTATTACATAAGGATGCAGTAGATGATATAGAGTACAGTATATACGTATACATATGAGATGAATAATGTAGGGTATGTAAACATTATATTAGGTAGCATTGTTTAAAGTGGCTAGTGATATATTCATTTCCCATCAATTCCCATTATTAAAGTGGCTGGAGTTGAGTCAGTGTGTTGGCAGCAGCCACTCAATGTTAGTGGTGGCTGTTTAACAGTCTGATGGCCTTGAGATAGAAGCTGTTTTTCAGTCTCTCGGTCCCAGCTTTGATGCACCTGTACTGACCTCGCCTTCTGGATGATAGCGGGGTGAACAGGCAGTGGCTCGGGTGGTTGCTGTCCTTGATGATCTTTATGGCCTTCCTGTGACATCGGGTGGTGTAGGTGTCCTGGAGGGCAGGTAGTTTGCCCCCGGTGATGCGTTGTGCAGACCTCACTACCCTCTGGAGAGCCTTACGGTTGTGGGCGGAGCAGTTGCCGTACCAGGCGGTGATACAGCCCGACAGGATGCTCTCGATTGTGCATCTGTAGAAGTTTGAGTGCTTTTGGTGACAAGCCGAATTTCTTCAGCCTCCTGAGGTTGAAGAGGCGCTGCTGCGCCTTCTTCACGATGCTGTCTGTGTGGGTGGACCAATTCAGTTTGTCTGTGATGTGTACGCCGAGGAACTTAAAACTTACTACCCTCTCCACTACTGTTCCATCGATGTGGATAGGAGGGTGTTCCCTCTGCTGTTTCCTGAAGTCCACAATCATCTCCTTTGATTTGTTGACGTTGAGTGTGAGGTTATTTTCCTGACACCACACTCTGAGGGCCCTCACCTCCTCCCTGTAGGCCGTCTCGTCGTTGTTGGTAATCAAGCCTACCACTGTTGTGTCCCCATTAGGTTTGTGCAGTAGGCTAGAGGCTCAATACATTATTGGCTATTAAAAACAGTACTGTAGCAATTAGGTTTGTGTAGTAGGCTAGAGGCTCAATACATTATTGGCTATTAAAAACAGTACTGTAGCAATTAGGTTTGTGTAGTAGGCTAGAGGCTCAATACATTATTGGCTATTATTGAATTGCCATACCAATGTTCTTCCCAGACCATTTTACACAATTCTTGGAAGCTAAAAATGTCCCAGTTCTCCCATTGCCAGACATGTCACCCATTGAGCAAATTTGGGATGCTCTGGATCGACGTGTACGACAGCGTATTTCAGTTCCCGCCAATATACAAGCAACTTCGTACAGCCATTGAAGAGGAGTGGCACAACATTCCACAGGCCACAATCAACAGCCTGATCAACCCTATGTGAAGGAGGTGTCGCGCTGCATGAGGCCGTGCCTCACACCAGATACCGACTGGTTTTCTCATCCTCACCGCTACCTTTTTTATCAAGGTATCTGTGACCAAAAGATTAGTTTCTGTATTCTCATTCATCTGAAATCCATAGACTGGGGCTTAATGAATTTATTTCAATTGACAGATTGTATGAACTGTAAAATCTTTGAAATGGTTGCGTGTTGCGTTTTATATTTTTGTTCGGTGTATGTTGTATTATACAGGGCAGGAAAAGAGACCTAAGTCTCAATATGTCTTCCCTGTTAAAATAAAGATTAAATAAAAACATAATAAATAATGCATTTCTATAGCTTCCAAAATACTTTTTACAATGGTGGGGGAGAGCCAAGATGGAGGCACAGTGGCTTCAGCACAATGGTGGGGGAGAGCCAAGATGGAGGCATGGTGGCTTCAGCACAATGGCGGGGGAGAGCCAAGATGGAGGCATGGTGGCTTCAGCACAATGTCGGGGGAGAGCCAAGATGGAGGCACAGTGGCTTCAGCACAATGGTGGGGGAGAGCCAAGATGGAGGCATGGTGGCTTCAACACACTGGCGGGGAGAGCCAAGATGGAGGCACAGTGGCTTCAGCACAATGGTGGGGGAGAGCCAAGATGGAGGCACAGTGGCTTCAGCACAATGGCGGGGGAGAGCCAAGATGGAGGCACAGTGGCTTCAGCACAATGGTGGGGAGAGCCAAGATGGAGGCACAGTGGCTTCAGCACAATGGTGGGGGAGAGCCAAGATGGAGGCATGGTGGCTTCAGCACAATGGCGGGGGAGAGCCAAGATGGAGGCACAGTGGCTTCAGCACAATGGCGGGGGAGAGCCAAGATGGAGGCATGGTGGCTTCAGCACAATGGCGGGGGAGAGCCAAGATGGAGGCACAGTGGCTTCAACACACTGGTGGCACGGTGGCTTCAGCACAATGGCGGGGGAGAGCCAAGATGGAGGCACAGTGGCTTCAGCACAATGGCGGGGGAGAGCCAAGATGGAGGCACAGTGGCTTCAGCACAATGGCGGGGGAGAGCCAAGATGGAGGCACAGTGGCTTCAGCACAATGGCGGGGGAGAGCCAAGATGGAGGCACAGTGGCTTCAACACACTGGTGGCACGGTGGCTTCAGCACAATGGCGGGGGAGAGCCAAGATGGAGGCACAGTGGCTTCAGCACAATGGCGGGGGAGAGCCAAGATGGAGGCACAGTGGCTTCAGCACAATGGCCGGGGAGAGCCAAGATGGAGGCATGGTGGCTTCAGCACAATGGCGGGGAGAGCCAAGATGGAGGCACAGTGGCTTCAGCACAATGGCGGGGGAGAGCCAAGATGGAGGCATGGTGGCTTCAGCACAATGGCGGGGGAGAGCCAAGATGGAGGCACAGTGGCTTCAGCACAATGGCGGGGGAGAGCCAAGATGGAGGCACGGTGGCTTTAGCACAATGGTGGGGGAGGGCCAAGATGGAGGCACAGTGCCTTTAGCACAATGGTGGGGGAGGGCCAAGATGTGGGCACGGTGCCTTTAGCACAATGGTGGGGAGGGCCAAGATGTGGGCACGGTGCCTTTAGCACAATGGTGGGGAGGGCCAAGATGTGGGCACGGTGGCTTTAGCACAATGGTGGGGGAGGGCCAAGATGGAGGCACGGTAACTTCAACACACTGGTGGGGGAGGGCCAAGATGGAGGCATGGTGGCTTCAACACACTGGTGGGGGAGGGCCAAAATGGAGGCATGGTGGCTTCAACACACTGGTGGGGGAGGGCCAAGATGGAGGCACAGTGGCTCAAACACAATGGTGGGGGAGAGCCAAGATGGAGGCATGGTGACTTCAACACACTGGTGGGGGAGAGCCAAGATGGAGGCATGGTGACTTCAACACACTGGTGGGGGAGAGCCAAGATGGAGGCATGGTGACTTCAACACACTGGTGGGGGAGGGCCAAGATGGAGGCATGGTGACTTCAACACCCTGGTGGGGGAGAGCCAAGATGGAGGCACAGTGGCTCAAACACAATGGTGGGGGAGAGCCAAGATGGAGGCACGGTGACTTCAACACAATGGTGGGGGAGGGCCAAGATGGAGGCACAGTGGCTCAAACACACTGGTGAGGGAGGGCCAAGATGGAGGCATGGTGACTTCAACATAGCACCCCTATCAGTCATTGCATTCGGTCTTGTTTGAATCGACACGATAAGTGAAGTGGCTTCTTTTTCTACCGGGTGCTTGTACCACCAGGAGAGTAGCCTTATTTGCATCAGTGATTTGTAACCTGGGCGTGGTATTTATTTTCCACCAATTACAGCATTGCAACATTGCAGTGAGAAAGCCTTACAATTCTGAAAATGCCATGCATGCGTTTGATTGGACCAAACAAATAACACTGAAAAGCCCTCAATCTCGCCAAAAAATCTTGTCCAGTCCATTTACTAGTTAAACATCTTGTCACAGACTAAATCTAGTCAGCCGAAATGAAAAATCTGTTTATCTGGGACTATTCAGTCAGTTATCATCTCGTCAAATGCCACTGAAATATAGGTGTTTGACAAATATATTTACGAAAGTAACACACACACTCACTTACCCACATACCTGACGTGCAAACAGCACGTAAAAGAGCATAATCAATAACATGTTTAGGCAATAGACACACTTAGACAAACACACACACACACACTATTTCATTAACTGTCTTGCTTGGTTACAACAACATATTGTCCTCATCACTCAAACACAAGAGCACACAGACAGACCAGCTCAACATCTGTGGGGGAAAAAGTCCATAAACAACAGGTTTTTGTCTTTGTTCCCAATCTTTACTGCAGTCACCTGTTTCAATTCCACATCACTCAAATGGGTTGTTTTTATTACAACGATGTAACCTTCTGGGTAGTGATACAGACACACACTATCTGTGGCTGTCGTGGAGGCGAGGCTTAGTATGGTCCTAACCTCTGACCCCTGGTGAAACAGTGTTCTGGCGTTTATGTGACACGGTGTACAACGGAATAGCGTTAATGTGACATGGTGTACAATGGGACCCGGCCAACCGGTGGTTTTACTAGTTCACATACCTGCACTTTTATTGGCCTCTCAGGTGAACTTTGGCCACCACTTTGCTCTGCAACAATAGCAGGGCTGTGTTTTTGTCATTTAGTTATAAGTGTCTTGTGCCAGATGATATCTTGGCACCATCACCAAAAACCACTACTGTATTCAGCTGGCACCATCTCCAAACACCACTACTGTATTCAGCTGGCACCATCTCCAAACACCACTACTGTATTCAGCTGGCACCATCTCCAAACACCACTACTGTATTCAGCGGGCACCATCTCCAAACACCACTACTGCATTCAGCGGGCACCATCTCCAAACACCACTACTGTATTCAACTGGCACCATCTCCAAACACCACTACTGTATTCAACTGGCACCATCTCCAAACACCACTATTGTATTCAACTGGCACCATCTCCAAACATCACTACTGTATTCAACTGGCACCATCTCCAAACATCACTACTGCATTCAACTGGCACCATCTCCAAACATCACTACTGTATTCAGTAGTGAGACAGAAAAAAAAACAATTACACCCTCTTCTTTTGCCATCTGTTGTGTCACTTTCATTCTCTCGTTGCCACTGGTTTACATAAGGTGTGTGTGTGTGTGTGTGTGTGTGTGTGTTTGAGTGTGAGAGAAGGGCCAATCAATATCTGTTACACCGCCAGGCTCCGTTCTAATGAAGGCAGATAGTTGAGTGAAGGCTTCAGTCAGATAGTTGAGTGAAGGCTTCAGTCAGATAGTTGAGTGAAGGCTTCAGGCAGATAGTTGAGTGAAGGCTTCAGGCAGATAGTTGAGTGAAGGCTTCAGGCAGATAGTTGAGTGAAGGCTTCAGGCAGATAGTTGAGTGAAGGCTTCAGGCAGATAGTTGAGTGTATCAGACATGTGTGCAGTGTTGTCTTTATAACACAGAGTGAAGTGGTATGAGTTTTTCTGTGTAGTACCATCCTACACCTTCCTTCCCACAGATAAAGAGGAACTCTTCCAGAATGTATTGACATAGGTGGCAGAGCAGTTTTCCAGGTAAGAGCACTGATATTGCTTTCATGGACATTTTGCGTCTTCGTAAATGCTTTTTCTCTCTCTGGTTTTCGTAAATGCTTGCTATTTGTCTGTTACTATATTAATGCGTGTGCTGCTTTCAGATAATCAATACTTTCTGTCCCTGTTGTTCTCTCCCCTTCCCTCCCTCCCTTGCTATCTCTATCCTTCTACTAATTTTCTCTCTCTATTTTCCATCTCTCTCCTTGTCTCTCTCTGTCCATCTCTCTCATTGTCTCTATCTCTGTCCATCTCTCTCATTATTGTCTCTCTCTGTCCATCACTCTCTCTCTGTCCTCCTCTCTCCTTTTCTCTCTCTGTCCATCTCTCTCTCTCTGTACATCTCTCTCCTTTTATCTCTCTCTCTCTGCCCATCTCTCTCTCTTGCTCTCTCTGTCCATCACTTTTTTGTCTCTGCAGAGCGTTTAAAATCAACGAACTGAAGACGGAGGTGACAAACCGCTTGGCGATGTTGGAGAAGAGAGGTGAGCGTGAGTCACACAGTACTGTGTCTGTCTGTGTTTTTATTTCTCCCCAGAGAGGAAGCGGCCTCTTACATCACAGTGAGTTTCTCCCCTAGAGAGGAAGCCTCTTACATCACAGTGAGTTTCTCCCCTAGAGAGGAAGCCTCTTACATCACAGTGAGTTTCTCCCCTAGAGAGGAAGCCTCTTACATCACAGTGAGTTTCTCCCCTAGAGAGGAGGAAGCCTCTTATATCACAGTGAGTTTCTCCCCAGAGAGGAAGCAGCCTCTTTCATCACAGTGAGTTTCTCCCCAGAGAGGAAGCAGCCTCTTTCATCACAGTGAGTTTCTCCCCTAGAGAGGAAGCCTCTGATATCACAGTGAGTTTCTCCCCAGAGAGGAAGCCTCTTACATCACAGTGAGTTTCTCCCCAGAGAGGAAGCCTCTTACATCACAGTGAGTTTCTCCCTTAGAGAGGAAGTAGCCTCTTATATCACAGTGAGTTTCTCCCCTAGAGAGGAAGCCTCTTATCACAGTGAGTTTCTCCCCTAAAGAGGAAGCCTCTTATATCACAGTGAGTTTCTCCCCTAGAGAGGAAGCAGCCTCTTATATCACAGTGAGTTTCTCCCCTAGAGAGGAAGCAGCCGCTTATATCACAGTGAGTTTCTCCCCCAGAGAGGAGGCAGCCTCTTATATCATAGTGAGTTACTCCCCAGAGAGGAGGCAGCCTCTTACATCACAGTGAGTTTCTCCCCAGAGAGGAAGTGGCCTCTTACATCACAGTGAGTTTCTCCCTTAGAGAGGAAGCAGCCTCATATCACAGTGAGTTTCTCCCCTAGAGAGGAAGCCTCTTATATCACAGTGAGTTTCTCCCCTAGAGAGGAAGCCTCTTATATCACAGTGAGTTTCTCCCCTAGAGAGGAAGCCTCTTATATCACAGTGAGTTTCTCCCCTAGAGAGGAAGCCTCTTATATCACAGTGAGTTTCTCCCTAGAGAGGAAGCCTCTTATATCACAGTGAGTTTCTCCCCAGAGAGGAGGAAGCCTCTTATATCACAGTGAGTTTCTCCCCAGAGAGGAGGAAGCCTCTTACATCACAGTGAGTTTCTCCCCAGAGAGGAAGCCTCTTACATCACAGTGAGTTTCTCCCCAGAGAGGAAGCAGCCTCATATCACAGTGAGTTTCTCCCCTAGAGAGGAGGAAGCCTCTTATATCACAGTGAGTTTCTCCCCAGAGAGGAAGCAGCCTCTTATATCACAGTGAGTTTCTCCCCTAGAGAGGAAGCCTCTTATATCACAGTGAGTTTCTCCCCTAGAGAGGAAGCCTCTTATATCACAGTGAGTTTCTCCCCTAGAGGGGAAGCAGCCGCTTATATCACAGTGAGTTTCTCCCCCAGAGAGGAGGCAGCCTCTTATATCACAGTGAGTTTCTCCCCAGAGAGGAGGCAGCCTCTTACATCACAGTGAGTTTCTCCCCAGAGAGGAAGCAGCCTCTTATATCACAGTGAGTTTCTCCCCTAGAGAGGAAGCCTCTTACATCACAGTGAGTTTCTCCCCTAGAGAGGAAGCCTCTTACATCACAGTGAGTTTCTCCCTAGAGAGGAAGCCTCTTACATCACAGTGAGTTTCTCCCCTAGAGAGGAAGCCTCTTACATCAGTTAGTTTCTCCCCTAGAGGGGAAGCCTCTTACATCACAGTGAGTTTCTCCCCTAGAGAGGAAGCCTCTTACATCACAGTGAGTTTCTCCCCAGAGAGGAAGCAGCCTCTTATATCACAGTGAGTTTCTCCCCAGAGAGGAAGCAGCCTCTTATATCACAGTGAGTTTCTCCCCTAGAGAGGAAGCAGCCTACATCACAGTGAGTTTCTCCCCTAGAGAGGAAGCCTCTTACATCACAGTGAGTTTCTCCCCTAGAGAGGAAGCCTCTTACATCACAGTGAGTTTCTCCCTAGAGAGGAAGCCTCTTACATCACAGTGAGTTTCTCCCCTAGAGAGGAAGCCTCTTACATCACAGTGAGTTTCTCCCTAGAGAGGAAGCCTCTTATATCACAGTGAGTTTCTCCCCTAGAGAGGAAGCCTCTTACATCACAGTGAGTTTCTCCCCTAGAGAGGAAGCAGCCTCTTATATCACAGTGAGTTTCTCCCCAGAGAGGAAGCAGCCGCTTATATCACAGTGCATGTCCAGTTACCTGCCACGGGGAATAGTAAGGGGACCGCAGAGCAGATACCCTGAAATGCAGACAATAGAAGAATGCAATATAGTCCTTTAAGATGCTTTGGTTATCAGGAGACTTTTAGTTCAAGCGTGACATACAATGATTCAAAATAACTCAAATGGAATACCAAGCGGATGCCCTGAGAACCAAGCGGATGCCCTGAGAACCAAGCGGATGCCCTGAGAACCAAGCGGATGCCCTGAGAAAGAACCAAGCGGATGCCCTGAGAAAGAACCAAGCGGATGCCCTGAGAAAGAACCAAGCGGATGCCCTGAGAAAGAACCAAGCGGATGCCCTGAGAACCAAGAGGATGCCCTGAGAACCAAGCGGATGCCCTGAGAACCAAGCGGATCTCACCTTTTTAATTCAGCGATTAACCTAGCTGTTCAGTAACATAGCTGTTCAGTAACCTAGCTGTTCAGTAACCTAGCTTTTCAGTAACTGTATGTGGTGCCCGCGGTGGTGTATGGGGCAATCGAACCCTCACTGAAACTGCAGTAAAGTGTGCAGTAAACATTGATGTATGTGAGAGGCATTTTTTAATAGGTTCACTCGCCACTCATTAACTTGACTGGATGGGAAATAGAAATGGTAGCCCGGGAGATGGAGTCATGAAGCGAGGATGTTAAGGTCATGTAACCCCTGCAAGAGGAGGGATTTAAATATTTGGTAGCGTTTCAATGAAGTGTTTTGTATTTATTATGGATCCCCATTAGCTGCTGCAGCTACTCTTCCTGGGATCCAGCAAAATTAAGGCAGTTTATACCATTTTAAATACATTAAAATACATTCACAGATTTCACAACACACTGTGTGCCCTCAGGCCCCTACTCCACCACTACCACATATCTACAGTACTAAATCCATGTGTATGAATAGTGAGTATGTTATCGTGTGTGTGTGTGTGTCTATGCCAAATGTTTGTGTTGCTTCACAGTCCCCGCTGTTCCATAAGGTGTTTTTTTAATCTGTTTTTTTCAAATCAAATTTTACTGCTTGCGACAGTTACTTGATGTGGAATAGAGTTCCATGTAGTCATGACTCTGTGTAGAACTGTGGAATAGAGTTCCATGTAGTCATGGCTCTATGTAGTACTGTGGAATAGAGTTCCATGTAGTCATGGCTCTATGTAGTACTGTGGAATAGAGTTCCATGTAGTCATGGCTCTATGTAGTACTGTGTGCCTCCCATAGTCTGTTCTGGACTTGGGGACTGTGAAGAGACCTCTGGTGGCATGTCCTGTGGGGTATGCATGGGTGTCAGAGCTGTGTGCCTCCCATAGTCTGTTCTGGACTTGGGGACTGTGAAGAGACCTCTTGTGGCATGTCCTGTGGGGTATGCATGGGTGTCTGAGCTGTGTGCCTCCCATAGTCTGTTCTGGACTTGGGGACTGTGAAGAGACCTCTTGTGGCATGTCCTGTGGGGTATGCATGGGTGTCAGAGCTGTGTGCCTCCCATAGTCTGTTCTGGACTTGGGGACTGTGAAGAGACCTCTTGTGGCATGTCCTGTGGGGTATGCATGGGTGTCTGAGCTGTGTGCCTCCCATAGTCTGTTCTGGACTTGGGGACTGTGAAGAGACCTCTTGTGGCATGTCCTATGGGGAATGCATGGGTGTCAGAGCTGTGTGCCTCCCATAGTCTGTTCTGGACTTGGGGACTGTGAAGAGACCTCTTGTGGCATGTCCTGTGGGGTATGCATGGGTGTCAGAGATGTGTGCCTCCCATAGTCTGTTCTGGACTTGGGGACTGTGAAGAGACCTCTGGTGGCATGTCTTGTGGGATATGCATGGGTGTCAGAGCTGTGTGCCTCCCATAGTCTGTTCTGGACTTGGGGACTGTGAAGAGACCTCTTGTGGCATGTCCTGTGGGGTATGCATGGGTGTCAGAGCTGTGTGCCTCCCATAGTCTGTTCTGGACTTGGGGACTGTGAAGAGACCTCTGGTGGCATGTCTTGTGGGATATGCATGGGTGTCAGAGCTGTGTGCCTCCCATAGTCTGTTCTGGACTTGGGGACTGTGAAGAGACCTCTGGTGGCATGTCCTGTGGGGTATGCATGGGTGGCTGAGCTGTGTGCCTCCCATAGTCTGTTCTGGACTTGGGGACTGTGAAGAGACCTCTGGTGGCATGTCCTGTGGGGTATGCATGGGTGGCTGAGCTGTGTGCCTCCCATAGTCTGTTCTGGACTTGGGGACTGTGAAGAGACCTCTTGTGGCATGTCCTGTGGGGTATGCATGGGTGTCAGAGCTGTGTGCCTCCCATAGTCTGTTCTGGACTTGGGGACTGTGAAGAGACCTCTGGTGACATGTCTTGTGGGATATGCATGGGTGTCAGAGCTGTGTGCCTCCCATAGTCTGTTCTGGACTTGGGGTCTGTGAAGAGACCTCTTGTGGCATGTCCTGTGGGGTATGCATGGGTGGCTGAGCTGTGTGCCTCCCATAGTCTGTTCTGGACTTGGGGACTGTGAAGAGACCTCTTGTGGCATGTCCTGTGGGGTATGCATGGGTGGCTTAGCTGTGTGCCTCCCATAGTCTGTTCTGGACTTGGGGACTGTGAAGAGACCTCTTGTGGCATGTCCTGTGGGGTATGCATGGGTGGCTGAGCTGTGTGCCTCCCATAGTCTGTTCTGGACTTGGGGACTGTGAAGAGACCCCTGGTGGCATGTCCTGTGCGGTATGCATGGGTGGCTGAGCTGTGTGCCTCCCATAGTCTGTTCTGGACTTGGAGACTGTGAAGAGACCTCTTGTGGCATGTCCTGTGGGGTATGTATGGGTGGGTGGCTGAGCTGTGTGCCTCCCATAGTCTGTTCTGGACTTGGGGACTGTGAAGAGACCTCTGGTGGCATGTCCTGTGCGGTATGCGTGGGTGTCAGAGCTGTGTGCCAGTAGTTTAGACAGACCGCTCGGTGCATTCAACATGTCAATACCTCTCATAAATAAAAGTAGTGATGAAGTCAATCTCTCCTCCACTTTCAGCCAGGAGAGATTGACATGCATATTATTAATATTAGCTCTCTGTGTACATCCAAGGGCCAGCCATGCTGCCCTGTCCTGAGCCAATTGCAATTTTCCTGAGGCCTTTTTTGTGGCACCTGACCACACGACTGAACAGTAGTCAAGGTGCGACAAAACTAGGTCCTGTAGGACCTGCCTTGTTGGTAGTGTTGTTAAGAAGGTAGAAACTAGGACCTGTAGGACCTGCCTGATAGTGTTGTTAATAAGGTAGAAACTAGGACCTGCCTTGTTGGTAGTGTTGTTAAGAAGGTAGAAACTAGGGCCTGTAGGACCTGCCTTGTTGATAGTGTTGTTAATAAGGTAGAAACTAGGGCCTGTAGGACCTGCCTTGTTGATAGTGTTGTTAATAAGGTAGAAACTAGGACCTGTAGGACCTGCCTTGTTGATAGTGTTGTTAAGAAGGTAGAAACTAGGGCCTGTAGGACCTGCCTTGTTGATAGTGTTGTTAAGAAGGTAGAAACTAGAGCCTGTAGGACCTGCCTTGTTGATAGTGTTGTTAAGAAGGTAGAAACTAGGACCTGCCTTGTTGATAGTGTTGTTAATAAGGTAGAAACTAGGACCTGTAGGACCTGCCTTGTTGATAGTGTTGTTAAGAAGGTAGAAACTAGGGCCTGTAGGACCTGCCTTGTTGATAGTGTTGTTAAGAAGGTAGAAACTAGGGCCTGTAGGACCTGCCTTGTTGATAGTGTTGTTAAGAAGGTAGAAACTAGAGCCTGTAGGACCTGCCTTGTTGATAGTGTTGTTAAGAAGGTAGAAACTAGGACCTGCCTTGTTGATAGTGTTGTTAAGAAGGTAGAAACTAGAGCCTGTAGGACCTGCCTTGTTGATAGTGTTGTTAAGAAGGTAGAAACTAGAGCCTGTAGGACCTGCCTTGTTGATAGTGTTGTTAAGAAGGTAGAAACTAGGACCTGCCTTGTTGATAGTGTTAAGAAGACAGAGCATCGCTTTATTATGAACAGACTTCTGCCCATCTTAGCTACTACTGCATCAGTATGTTTTGACCATGACAGTTTACAGTCTAGTGTTACTCCAAGCAGTTTAGTCATCTCAACTTACTCAATTTTCACATTATGTATTACAAGATTTAGTTGAGGTTTAGGGTTTAGTGAGTGTTTTGTTCTAAATACAATGCTTTTAGTTTTATACATATTTAGGGCTAACTTATTCCTTGCCACCCACTCTGAAACTAACTGCAGCTCTTCTGTTGAGTTTTACATCAGTTTCATCAGTTTTGAGCTATTTAGCAATGCAACTTTGTTCAGCTTTAAAACTTACTTGTGTCTAGTGGTTGCTATACAGTGATTTTTGACATTTCAAATTGTCTTACAAACAAAACCTTCCACTAACTTACTGAATCTGGGTCTTTTAATTTGATCTTTGAGTCCTGTTGTGTAACACAATAGACTGACATATCAGGTAGATGCCTGCCCCTGACGTCATACATTCTCTAGAGTCCATTCCTCTTGTCACGGATCCGGTAATTTTGCTCATTCCGAGGTCTACTTCACCGGCCTCAAGGAACTGAACTGTTGATTACGTACACCTGGTGCCCATTTCTCAATGATTAGTAATTGTATAAGTGTGCCCTTTGGTTCACCATTGGGCTGTTGATTTATTGTTCCAATGTCCTTATGGTTGTGTGAGTAGCTATGCGTCGTTTCAGCTTCTGTGCTGCGTGTTTTGTGTATTTGTGCAAATGATTACGGGTCTCGTCCCGTGTTGTATCATTGTGTACTTGTGTTTTTTTCGGGTCTCGCCCCGTTTATTTATTTGAGGTACTCCTCGCTCTTTTGTTTTGGGTTTCAACCCTGTGTTTTGTTACGTGTTTTTTTGTCTTCGTCCCCGTGACATGGCACGCTGTAATTTGGATCAATAAAATCCCCTATTACGCATTACTGCGCCTGTCTCCCGACCCATTTATACCCTTATTATTCTCCTCTTGTCTAGACCAGTGTTTTCCAACCCTGGTCCTCCAGTAACCCCAACAGTACACATTGCTGTTGTAGCGCTGGACAGACACCACTCATTCTGGGGCGGCAGGGTAGCCTAGTGGTTAGAGCGTGGGACTAGTAACCGAAAGGTTGCAAGTTCAAATCCCTGAACTGACAAGGTACAAATCTGTCGTTCTGCCCCTGAACAGGCAGTTAACCCACTGTTCCTAGACTGTCATTGAAAATAAGAATTTGTTCTTAACTGACTTGCCTAGTAAAATAAAGGTAAAAATTAAAATAAAAAAAATCAGCTCATTGAGGGCATGCTGACTAGTTGACAAATTTAATCAGGTGTGCTTGTTGGGGGTACTGGAAGACCAGAGTTGAGAAACACTGGTCTAGACTATTGGATTAGAGAAGTTAACTAGGTCACATGTTACTAGCTATGTTCTCTACTATAGTTTAACAGGCTCTGGACTGAATTCACATAGAAATACCATCTCTCAGTCACAGTGGCAACCCCGCGGTTGTTACGGAGACCACGTACGAGCAGACGGGTCTCCCGTGGAGACTGAGCTCTCAGTCACAGTGGCAACCCCGCGGTTGTTACGGAGACAACGTACGAGCGGACGGGTCTCCCATGGAGACTGAGCTCTCAGTCACAGTGGCAACCCCACGGTTGTTACGGAGACAACGTACGAGCGGACGGGTCTCCCGTGGAGACTGAGCTCTCAGTCACAGTGGCAACCCCGCGGTTGTTACGGAGACAACGTACGAGCGGACGGGTCTCCCGTGGAGACTGAGCTCTCAGTCACAGTGGCAACCCCGCGGTTGTTACGGAGACAACGTACGAGCGGACGGGTCTCCCGTGGAGACTGATCTCTCAGTCACAGTGGCAACCCCGCGGTTGTTACGGAGACAACGTACGAGCGGACGGGTCTCCCGTGGAGACTGAGCTCTCAGTCCACAAAGATTCATCCTCCCCTTGCTCTACATTATTTTTTGTTTTCTCCCCCAAGAGGTCAGCCTAATGGCTACATATACGAATGGGACTTAGAGAGGTGTCAATCAAAGACATTGATTCAGGGATTTCTTTTATCTACTCGGGACATAACCTTGTCCCCAGGTTCGAGAGAGACGTCTGAGGACGAGATTACTTGGGACGTGCTTCTATCAAACGCAATTTGCAGAGGAGCATCGCAGAACAATTTGCATTGCAGAAAAGCACAGTGCAGAAAATCCCTAATGCACTTTGATTGAATTCTAGCCAGAGAGTACAAATTCAATTCAAATCTAATGTTATTTGTGACATGCTTGGTAAACAACAGGTGTGTAGACTAACAGTGAAATGCTTACTTACAGGTCCTTCCCAACAATGCAGAGAGAAAGAAAATAGAGAAATAATAGAAAAGTAATTACACGTAATAATAAGTGAACAATGAGTAACGATACACGGGGTACCAGTACTGAGACAATGTGCATATAACTAGGATGAAAGTGACGAGGCAACAGGATAGATAATAAACAGTAGCAGCAATGTGTGTAATAAGGGGCAATGCAGATAGTCCAGGTAGCTAACTAGCAGTCAAATGGCTTGGAAGAAGCTGTTCAGGGTCCTGTTGGTTCCAGACTTGGTGCATCGGTACCGCTTGCCATGCAGTATTTAATATATATTTTTTTTAACCTTTATTTAACTGGACAAGTCAGTTAAGGACAAATTCTTATTTACAGTGACAACCTACCCAGGCCTAACCTGGACGATGCTGGGCCAATTGTGTGCCGCCCTATGGGACTCCCAATCACGGCCGGATGTGACTGAGCCTGGATTCGAACCAGGGACTGAAGTGACGCCTCTTGCACTGAGATGCAACACATCTCCTTCTCATAGAGTTGATCAGGCTGTTGATTGTCGCCTGTGGAATGTTGTCCCACTCTTCTTCAATGGCTGTGCAAAGTTGCTGGATGTTGGCCTGAACTGGAACACGCTGTCATACACGTCGATCCAGAGCATCCCAAACATGCTCAATGGTTGACATGTTTGGAGAATATACATGATTTTTACATCAAGGGGCCTTGCATTATCATGCTGAAACATCAGGTGATGGCGGTGGATGAATGGCACAACAATGGGCTTCAGAATCTCGTCACGGTATCTCTGTGCATTCAAATCGTCATAGATAAAAATGCAATTGTGTTCGTTGTCCGTAGCTTATGCCTTCCCATAATATAACCCCACTGCCACCATGGAGCACTCTGTTCACAACTGCTCGCCCACACAATGCCATACACGTGGTTTGCTGTTGTGAGGCCGGTTGGGAGTGCATAGGCACACCCACTTGGGAGCCAGGTCCACGCACTGGGGAGCCAGACACAGCCAATCAGAATATTTTTCCCCCACAAATGGCTGTATTACAGATAGAAATACTCCTGAGCACCCCTCCTCCCCCTCCTCCCCCTCCTGAGCACCCCTCCTCCCCCTCCTGAGCACCCCTCCTCCCCTCCTCAGATGATCCCGCAGGTGAAGAAGCCCAATGTGGAGGTCCTGGGCTGGCATGGTTACACATGGTCTGAGGTTGTGAGGCCAATGTGGAGGTCCTGGGCTGGCATGGTTACACATGGTCTGAGGTTGTGAGGCCAATGTGGAGGTCCTGGGCTGGCATGGTTACACATGGTCTGAGGTTGTGAGGCCAATGTGGAGGTCCTGGGCTGGCGTGGTTACACATGGTCTGAGGTTGTGAGGCCAATGTGGAGGTCCTGGGCTGGCATGGTTACACATGGTCTGAGGTTGTGAGGCCAATGTGGAGGTCCTGGGTTGGCATGGTTACACATGGTCTGAGGTTGTGAGGCCAATGTGGAGGTCCTGGGCTGGCATGGTTACACATGGTCTGAGGTTGTGAGGCCAATGTGGAGGTCCTGGGCTGGCATGGTTACACATGGTCTGAGGTTGTGAGGCCAATGTGGAGGTCCTGGGCTGGCATGGTTACACGTGGTCTGAGGTTGTGAGGCCAATGTGGAGGTCCTGGGCTGGCATGGTTACACGTGGTCTGCGGTTGTGAGGCCAATGTGGAGGTCCTGGGCTGGCATGGTTACACATGGTCTGAGGTTGTGAGGCCAATGTGGAGGTCCTGGGCTGGCATGGTTACACGTGGTCTGAGGTTGTGAGGCCAATGTTGAGGTCCTGGGCTGGCATGGTTACACATGGTCTGAGGTTGTGAGGCCAATGTGGAGGTCCTGGGCTGGCATGGTTACACATGGTCTGCGGTTGTGAGGCCAATGTGGAGGTCCTGGGCTGGCATGGTTACACGTGGTCTGAGGTTGTGAGGCCAATGTGGAGGTCCTGGGCTGGCATGGTTACACGTGGTCTGAGGTTGTGAGGCCAATGTGGAGGTCCTGGGCTGGCATGGTTACACGTGGTCTGCGGTTGTGAGGCCAATGTGGAGATCGTGGGCTGGCATGGTTACACGTGGTCTGAGGTTGTGAGGCCAATGTGGAGGTCCTGGGCTGGCATGGTTATACGTGGCCAATTGGATGTAGTCCCAAATTCTCTAAAACAATGTTGGAGAAGACTTTTGGTTGTGGAATGTACATTGAACGATCTGGCAACAGCTCTGGTGACCAATCCTGCAGTCAGCATGCCATTTGCACACTCCCGCAAAACTTGAAACATCTGTGGCATTGTGTTGTTTGACAAAACTTTCACAGTTTAGAGTGGCCTTTTATTGTCCCCAGCACAAGGTGCAACAGCGTAATGATCATGCTGTTTCATCAGTTTCTTGATATGCCACACCTGTCAGGTGGATGGATTATCTTGGCAAATGAGAAATGCTCACTAACAGATTTGTAAACTAATTTGTACACACCATTTAAGAGAAATAAGCTTTTTGTGCAAATCAAATCCAATTTTATTGGTCACATACAGCAGATGTTAATGCGAGTGTAGCGAAATGCTTGTGCTTTTAGTTCCGACCGTGCAGTAATATCTAACAAGTAATCTAACAAATTCCCAACAACTACCTTTTACACACAAGTGTAAAGGAATGAATAAGAATATGCACATGTAATTATATGGAAGAGTGATGGCCGAACAGAGTAGGCAAGATGCAGTAGATGGTATAGAGTACAGTATATACATATGAGATGAGTAATATAGGGTATGTAAACGTTATATAAAGTGCCATTGTTTAAAGTGACTAGTGATACATTTATTACATCCAATTATTAATTATTAAAGTGGCTAGAGAGTTGAGTCAGTATATTGGCAGCAGCCACTCAATGTTAGTGATGGCTGTTTAACAGTCTGATGGCCTTGAGATAGAAGCTGTTTTTCAGTCTCTCGGTCCCAGCTTTGATGCACCTGTACTGACCTCACCTTCTGGATGATAGCGGGTGAACAGGCAGTGGCTCGGGTGGTTGTTGTCATTGATGGTCTTTTTGGCCTTCCTGTGACATCGGGTGATGTAGGTGTCCTGGAGGGCAGGTAGTTTGCCCCCGGTGATGCATTGTGCAGACCTCTCTACCCTCTGGAGAGCCTTACGGTCATGGGCGGAGCAGTTGTCATACCAGGCTGTGATACAGCCCGACAGGATGCCCTCGATTGTGCGTTTGTAAATGTTTGTGAGTGTCCTCGGTGACAAGCCAAATTGCTTCAGGCTGTTGCGCCTTCTTCACCACGCGTTCTGTGTGGGGGGACCATTTCAGTGTGTCTGTGACATTTACGCAGAGGAATTTAAAACGTTCCACCTTCTCCACTATTGTCCCGTCGATGTGGATAGGGGGGAGCTCCCTCTGCTGTTTCCTGAAGTCCACGATCATCTCCTTTGTTTTGTTGACATTGAGTGTGAGGTTATTTTCCTGACACCACACTCCGAGGGCCCTCATCTCCTCCCTGTAGGCCGTTTCGTCGTTGTTGGTAATCAAGCCTACCACTGTAGTGTCGTCTGCAAACTTGATGATGGAGTTGGAGGCGTGTATGGCCACACAGTCATGGGTGAACAGGGAGTACAGGAGAGGGCTGAGAAGGCACCCTTGTGGGGCCCCAGTGTTGAGGATCAGAGGGGGGTGGATGTTGTTTTTTACCCTCACCACCTGGGGGCGGCCCATCAGAAAGTCCAGGACCCAGTTGCACAGGGCAGGGTCGAGACCCAGGGTCACATGGAACTTTTCTGGGATCTTTTATTTCAGCTCATGAAACATGGGACCAACACTTGTGTCCCAGTCCAGCGGCAGCTCTAGCCTTTAGCTCAATGTGGCTGTTTCCTGTAATCCAAGGCTTCTGGTTGGGATACAGTGCCTTCAGAAAGTATTACTTCATACCCCTTGACTTATAACACATTTTGTTGTTACAGCCTGAATTCAAAATGGATTCAATTGCGTTTTTTTCTTACCCATCTACACACAATACCCCATAATGACAAAGTGAAAACATGTTTTTAGAAATGTGAGGGAAATGTATTGAAAATTAAATATCTAATTTACATAAGTATTCACACTCCTGGGTCAATACTTTGTAGAAGCGTCTTTGGCAGCGATTGCAGTTGTGAGTCTTTCTGGGTAAGTCTCTAAGAGTTTACCACACCTGGAATGTGCAATAATTGCACATTATTCTTTTCAAAATTCTTCAAGCTCTGGCAAATTGGTTGTTGATCCTTGCTAGACAACCATTTTCAGGTCTTACCATAGATGTTCAAGTAAATGTATGTCAGAACTGTAACTCAGACACTCACTGACTTCTTGGTAAGCAACTCCAGTGTAGATTTGGTGTTTTAGGTTATTGTCCTGCTGAAAGGTGAATTCATCTCCCAGTGTCTGGTGGAAAGTAGACTGAATGAAGCAGGTTTTCCTCTAGGATTTTGCCTGTGTTTTAGGTTATTGTCCTGCTGAAAGGTGAATTCATCTCCCAGTGTCTGGTGGAAAGCAGACTGAATGAAGCAGGTTTTCCTTTTGGATTTTGCCTATATGCTTAGCTCCCATTCCATTTATTTTTTATCCTGAAGATGCAGCCACCACTATGCTTGAAAATATGGAGTGGTACTCAGTAATGTGATGTATTGTATTTGCCCCAAACATAACACTTTGTATTCAGGACAAAAAGTGCATTGCTTTGCCACATTTTTTGCAGTATTACTTTAGTGCCTTGTTGCAAACAGGATGCATGTTTTGGAATGTTTTTATTCTGTACAGGCTTCCTTCTTTTCACTCTGTCATTTAGGTTAGTTTTGTGGAATAACTACAATGTTGTTGATCCATCCTCAGTTTTCTCCTATCACAGCCATGAAACTCTGTAACTGTTTTAAAGTCACCAGATATTGGCGTCATAGGATACATTAACCTCTCCCTCCCTCCCTCCCTCCCTCCCTCCCCCTCTCTCTTTCCCCTCTCTCTTTCCCCTCTCTCTCCCCCTCTCTCTTTCCCCTCCCTCTCTCTTTCCCCTCCCTCTCTCTTTCCCCTCCCTCTCTCTTTCCCCTCCCTCTCTCCCCCTCTCTCTTTCCCTCCCTCTCTCCCCCTCTTTCCCCTCCTCCTCTCTCTTTTCCATCCTCCTCTCTCTTTTCCATCCTCCTCTCTCTTTTCCATCCCCCTCTCTCTTTTCCATCCCCCTCTCTCTTTTCCATCCCCTCTCTCTTTTCCATCCCCCTCTCTCTTTTCCATCCCCTCTCTCTTTTCCCTCCCTCCCTCTCTCTTTCCCCTCCCTCCCTCTCTCTTTCCCCTCCCTCCCTCTCTCTTTCCCCTCCCTCCCTCTCTCTTTCCCCTCCCTCCCTCTCTCTTTCCCCTCCCTCCCTCTCTCTTTCCCCGCCCTCCCTCTCTCTTTCCCCTCCCTCCCTCTCTCTTTCCCCTCCCTCCCTCTCTCTTTCCCCTCCCCCTTTCTCTTTCCCCTCTCTCCCCTTTCTCTTTCCCCTCTCTCCCCTTTCTCTTTCCCCTCTCTCCCCTCTCTCTTTCCCCTCCCTCCCCCTCCCCCTCCCTCCCTCTCTCCCCTCTCTCTTTCCCCTCCCTCTCTCCCTCTCTCTTTCCCCTCCCTCCCTCTCTCTTCCCCCTCCCTCTCTCCCCCTCTTTCCCCTCCCTCTCTCCCCCTCTTTCCCTCCCTCCCCCTCTCTCTTTCCCTCCCTTTCCCCCTCTCTCTTTCCCCTCTCTCCCCCTCTCTCTTTCCCCTCTCTCCCCCTCTCTCTTTCCCCTCCCTCCCCCCTCTCTCTTCCCCCCTCTCTTCCCCTTTCCCCCTCTCTCTTTCCCCTCTCTCTCCCTCCCCCCTCTCTCTTTTCCCTCCCCCTCTCTCTTTTCCCTCCCCCTCTCTCTTTCCCTCCCTCCCTCTCTCTTTTCCCTCCCTCCCTCTCTCTTTTCCCTCCCTCCCTCTCTCTTTTCCCTCCCTCTCTCTCTTTCCCTCCCCTCTCTCTTTTCCCTCCCCCTCTCTCTTTCCCTCCCCTCTCTCTTTCCCTCCCCCTCTCTCTTTCCCCTCCCTCCCTCCCCCTCTTTCCCCTCCCTCCCTCCCCTCTTTCCCCTCCCTCCCCCCCCTCTTTCCCCTCCCTCCCCCCTCTTTCCCCTCCCTCCCCTCCCTCTTTCCCCTCCCTCTCTCCCCCCTCTCTTTCCCCTCCCTCTCTCCCCCTCTCTCTTTCCCCTCCCTCTCTCCCCCTCTCTCTTTCCCCTCCCTCTCTCCCCCCCCTCTCTTTCCTCTCCCTCTCTCCCCCTCTCTCTTTCCTCTCCCTCTCTCCCCCTCTCTCTTTCCCCTCCCTCTCTCCCCCCTCTCTTTCCCCTCCCTCTCTCCCCCTCTCTTTCCCCTCCCTCTCTCCCCCCTCTCTTTCCCCTCCCTCCCTCTCTCCCCTCTCTCTTTCCCCTCCCTCCCCCTCTCTCTTTCCCTTCTCCTCTCTCTTTCCGCTCCCTCCCTCTCTCTTTCCTCCCCCTCTCTCTTTCTCTTTCCCCTCTCTCCCCCTCTCTCTTTCCCCCTTTCTCTTTCCCCTCTCTCCCCTCTCTCTTTCCCCTCCCTCCCTCTCTCTTTCCACCTTTCTCTTTCCCTCTCTCCCCTCTCTCTTTCCCCTCTCTCCCCTCTCTCTTTCCCCTCTCCCCTCTCTCTTTCCCCTCTCTCCCTCTCTTTCCCCTCCCTCCCTCTCTCTTTCCCCTCCCTCCCTCTCTCTTTCCCCTCCCTCCCTCTCTCTTTCCCCTCCCTCCCTCTCTCTTTCCCCTCTCTCCCCCTCTCCCCCTCTCTCTTTCCCTCTCTCTTTCCCCTCCCTCTCTCCCCCTCTCTCTTTCCCCCCCCTCTCCCCCTCTCTTTCCCCTCCCTCTCTCCCCCTCTCTCATTCCCCTCCCTCCCTCCCTCTCTCCCCCTCTCTCTTTCCCCTCCCTCCCTCCTCCTCTCCCCCTCTCTCTTTCCTCTTTCCCCTCCCGACCTCCCTCCCTCCCTCTCTGCAGTGGAGGGGATGAAAGTGGTGGAGAAGTGTGACAGCGACATCAAGAAGCTCAGGGAGGAGATGGCCTCCATGAACAACAGGTTAGTCACCTTATTACGTCCGTCATCTTTGAACGTTTACCTCTAGCTGCGACCTGAATCCTGATAACGTTGTCCAACGCCTGAATGGTGTTTTCTGCATCTGACATTTGAACAGTCCTATCTGAGCTCCTACTTAATGTAAGTTAGTAGAGGAAGTATTGACAGAAACCTCCTCCTCAGTCGGTCATTAGCAGGGCTTTACAACCAGGGTCATGCTCATTAGGTTATATATTTAGATCAGGTATTATTATTATACTTTAAATTTAACACCCCCCTCAGAGATCTCACTCTCTTGCTCAGGGTAGATCAGTGGCATAACAATGGGATCAGGTTGGACAATTATGAAAGGATTTAGTTAAGCTCATTGTCCCGCGTCATACAGTGTTATTAATAACCTAAGGTCACATGTTTGCTGCTTGCTTTGTACAGTAGTAATTTCCTGGATGACAAAAAGAAGCTGACACCTCGGAGAGATGTGCCCTCTTACCCCAAGGTAAGGCAGTGGTCTGCAAATTACTCCTACTTCATTGTGTGTGTCAAGTGTTTTGTCATTATCAGTGAGCCTGTTACCAGGGACTGTAGGTCCATAGTGTCAGAACACCACCTGTAGGTCCATAGTGTCAGAACACCACCTGTAGGTCCATAGTGTCAGAACACCACCTGTAGGTCCATAGTGTCAGAACACCACCTGTATGCCCATAGTGTCAGAACACCACCTGTATGCCCATAGTGTCAGAACACCACCTGTAGGTCCATAGTGTCAGAACACCACCTGTAGGTCCATAGTGTCAGAACACCACCTGTAGGTCCATAGTGTCAGAACACCACCTGTAGGTCCATAGTGTCAGACACCACCTGTAGGTCCATAGTGTCAGAACACCACCTGTAGGTCCATAGTGTCAGAACACCACCTGTATGCCCATAGTGTCAGAACACCACCTGTATGCCCATAGTGTCAGAACACCACCTGTAGGTCCATAGTGTCAGAACACCACCTGTAGGTCCATAGTGTCAGAACACCACCTGTAGGTCCATAGTGTCAGAACACCACCTGTAGGTCCATAGTGTCAGAACACCACCTGTAGGTCCATAGTGTCAGAACACCACCTGTAGGTCCATAGTGTCAGAACACCACCTGTAGGCCCATAGTGTCAGAACACCACCTGTAGGCCCATAGTGTCAGAACACCACCTGTATGCCCATAGTGTCAGAACACCACCTGTATGCCCATAGTGTCAGAACACCACCTGTATGCCCATAGTGTCAGAACACCACCTGTAGGCCCATAGTGTCAGAACACCACCTGTAGGCCCATAGTGTCAGAACACCACCTGTAGGCCCATAGTGTCAGAACACCACCTGTAGGCCCATAGTGTCAGAACACCACCTGTAGGCCCATAGTGTCAGAACACCACCTGTAGGTCCATAGTGTCAGAACACCACCTGTAGGTCCATAGTGTCAGAACACCACCTGTAGGTCCATAGTGTCACCTGTAGGTCCATAGTGTCAGAACACCACCTGTAGGTCCATAATGTCAGAACACCACCTGTAGGTCCATAATGTCAGAACACCACCTGTAGGTCCATAGTGTCAGAACACCACCTGTAGGTCCATAGTGTCAGAACACCACCTGTAGGTCCATAGTGTCAGAACACCACCTGTAGGTCCATAGTGTCAGAACACCACCTGTAGGCCCATAGTGTCAGAACACCACCTGTAGGCCCATAGTGTCAGAACACCACCTGTAGGCCCATAGTGTCAGAACACCACCTGTAGGTCCATAGTGTCAGAACACCACCTGTAGGTCCATAGTGTCAGAACACCACCTGTAGGTCCATAGTGTCAGAACACCACCTGTAGGTCCATAGTGTCAGAACACCACCTGTAGGTCCATAGTGTCAGAACACCACCTGTAGGTCCATAGTGTCACCTGTAGGTCCATAGTGTCACCTGTAGGTCCATAGTGTCAGAACACCACCTGTAGGCCCATAGTGTCAGAACACCACCTGTAGGCCCATAGTGTCAGAACACCACCTGTAGGTCCATAGTGTCAGAACACCACCTGTAGGTCCATAGTGTCACCTGTAGGTCCATAGTGTCACCTGTAGGTCCACAGTGTCAGAACACCACCTGTAGGCCCATAGTGTCAGAACACCACCTGTAGGCCCATAGTGTCAGAACACCACCTGTAGGCCCATAGTGTCAGAACACCACCTGTAGGTCCATAGTGTCAGAACACCACCTGTAGGTCCATAGTGTCAGAACACCACCTGTAGGCCCATAGTGTCAGAACACCACCTGTAGGCCCATAGTGTCAGAACACCACCTGTAGGCCCATAGTGTCAGAACACCACCTGTAGGCCCATAGTGTCAGAACACCACCTGTAGGTCCATAGTGTCAGAACACCACCTGTAGGTCCATAGTGTCAGAACACCACCTGTAGGTCCATAGTGTCACCTGTAGGTCCATAGTGTCAGAACACCACCTGTATGCCCATAGTGTCAGAACACCACCTGTAGGTCCATAGTGTCACCTGTAGGTCCATAGTGTCAGAACACCACCTGTATGCCCATAGTGTCAGAACACCACCTGTAGGCCCATAGTGTCAGAACACCACCTGTAGGCCCATAGTGTCAGAACACCACCTGTAGGCCCATAGTGTCAGAACACCACCTGTAGGCCCATAGTATCAGAACACCACCTGTAGGTCCATAGTGTCAGAACACCACCTGTAGGTCCATAGTGTCAGAACACCACCTGTAGGTCCATAGTGTCAGAACACCACCTGTAGGTCCATAGTGTCAGAACACCACCTGTAGGTCCATAGTGTCAGAACACCACCTGTAGGTCCATAGTGTCAGTTGTATGACAGATGTTCCTCCACCCTGTCAGAAACAGCATGCCCCTAGTTAAGTGCACATGTGTGCTAGTGTTTCCCCTAGATTTCATAGGTTGCCGCGGAGTGCAAAGGCCCTAGGGGCTAGCTGCCTCGCCTAAAGAATTACAGCCAGCATCTGTCTCCGGCGCTGGATTAACACCTGAAGTCAGGTCAGGTATGTAGAGGTAAGCCCATAACTCGCACTGGAGACAGACTGGGTAAACTGGGAGCTCTGTGGCTTGCAGTACATGCTTTCGCAGCAGACCATAGACGTCCTCAGAAAGCCTGCCCTTTGACCTCTGGCTGTGGGAGGCCAACAAGGTCCGACGCTAACTTCACCAAAACATTGTTGTTCTTCCCTCTCCCCTCTTCTGTGCCTCTCTCTGTGTGTGTGTGTGTGTAGTACCACCTGTCTCAGGAGACAGTGGAAGCTCTCAGACATCCCACCTTTGATGTGTGGCAGTGGGAGCCCAATGAGGTGAGGACAGGGGATTGGACCGTAGGCACTCAACTACCATAGAGGCTCAACTGTCAGAGGTTCAACTTTGTCATAGAGGTTCAACTTTGTCATAGAGGTTCAACTTTGTCATAGAGGTTCAACTTTGTCATAGAGGTTCAACTTTGTCATAGAGGTTCAACTTTGTCATAGAGGTTCAACTACCATAGATGCTCAACTACCATAGAATGGTTGCTCACACTCTGTCTCACTTATCCACCTTCCTTCATGTGGTCAGATGCTGAGCTGCCTGGAGCACATGTACAATGACCTGGACCTGGTCAAGGGCTTCAACATGAACCCCATCACACTGAAGAGTTGGCTGGTAAGACATCTAGAGATATCTACAACTGTTCTTCATGTACTGCTGCACCACTTGTTACTAGTGTCAGGTTTGTTGTAGATGTCTGATGGTCTCACGTCTTCCTTCCCTCTACCTCCCTGCAGCTTTGTATCCATGACAACTACCAGGTGAATCCCTTCCATAACTTCCGTCACTGTTTTTGTGTGACCCAGATGATGTACAGCATGATCTGCCTCTGCAGCCTACAGGTAATACTACAGTAATACTACAGTCATACTACAGTAATAATACAGGTAATACTACAGGTAATACTACAGGTAATACTACAGTAATACTACAGTAATAATACAGTAATACTACAGTAATAATACAGTAATACAACAGTAATACTACATGTAATAATACAGTAATACTACAGGTAATACTATAGTCACACTACGGGTAATACTAAAGTAATACTATGGGTAATACTACAGTAATACCATATTCATACTACAGTAATACTATAGATAATACTACAGGTTATACCACAGTAATACTAGAATATTACTAGAATAGTGCTACTGGTAATACCATATTCATACTACAGTAATACTACAATAATACTGCATGTAATACTACAGGTAATAATATAGTCACACTGCGGGTAATACTACAGTAATACTATGGATAATACTACAGGTTATACCACATTAACACTGTAATATTACTACAATAATACTACAGGCAATACTACAGTAATACTATGGATAATACTACAGTAGTACTATGGATAATACTACAGTAATACTATGGATAATACTACAGTAATACTATGGATAATACTACAGGTTATACCACATTAACACTTTAATATTACTACAATAATATTACAGGTTATACCAAAGTGATACTATGGGTAATACTATGGATAATACTACAGGTAATACCAAAGTGATACTATGGGTAATACTACAGTAATACTATGGATAATACTACAGGTAATACCAAAGTGATACTATGGGTAATACTACAGTAATACTATGGATAATACTACAGGTTATACCAAAGTGATACTATGGGTAATACTATGGATAATACTACAGGTAATACCAAAGTGATACTATGGGTAATACTACAGTAATACTATGGATAATACTACAGGTTATACCACATTAACACTGTAATATTACTACAATAATACTACAGGTAATACCAAAGTGATACTATGGGTAATAATACAGTAATACCATATTGTAATACTACAGGTAAAATCACAGTCATATCACATTAATACTACAGGCAATACTACAGGTAATACCACAGTAATACTACAGGTAATACCACAGTAATACTACAGGTAATACCACAGTAATACTACAGGTAATACCACAGTAATACTACAGGCAATACTACAGGTGATACTACAGCGATACTACAGTAAGACCACAGTAATACTACACATAATACTACAGTAACACCACAGTAGTACTACTGGTAACACCACAGTAATACTACAGTAATATCAAATCAAAGTTTATTTGTCACGTGCGCCGAATACAACAGGTTCACCTTACAGTGAAATCCTTACAGGCTCTAACCAATAGTGCAAAAAAGGTATTAGGTGAACAATAGGTGAGTAAATAAATAAAACAACAGTACAAAGACAGTGAAAAACAACAGTAGTGATGCTCAGTCAGGATGGTGCAGCTGTAAAACCTTTTGAGGATCTCAGGACCCATGCCAAATCTTTTTAGTTTCCCGGGGATGAATAGGCTTTGTCGTGCCCTCTGTAATTCCACAGTAATAATTCAGTAATTCAACAGTAAGACTATAAACCTCAGCTCTATAAAAGGGCATCAATAATACTGGAGTGATGAGAAAGAGAGATTGGTGAGGAGGAATCGTTTTTTTCTTGAAGAGGAGAGAGAGAGAGAGTGAGAGAGAGACGCTGAGAGACGAGTTTGGAAGAGAAATTCTACTCCCTTGGAGACGCTCTGTCATCCATTCATGAGAGGTTTATTTATCATCAAAGGCTATAATGAGTGATTATGAGGCGGCCATGTTAAAGACGTGCTAATGAGATCTCTCTCACACACACACACTCACACGAACACGGATTTACCTACCTGTGCAAACTTGCATGCTGGGAAAACACCCACACCCACCCGCACGCGCACACACACACACCCACACGCACACACCCACACACACACACACGCACGCACAGTACACAGATGGCCCATTCATTGACGTAATGAGCCTGTGTTGTGTGTCTCCCAGGAGATATTCACCCAGGTGGACATTCTGATTCTGATGACAGCTGCAGTGTGCCACGATCTGCAGCACCCAGGGTACAACAACACGTAAGACTTCTCTCCTCTCTCTATCCCTGCCATCTGGCCATCCGAATTCAATGAAACTAGACACAGTCTGGCCATCCGAATTCAATGAAACTAGACACAGTCTGGCCATCCGAATTCAATGAAACTATACACAGTCTGGCCATCCGAATTCAATGAAACTAGACACAGTCTGGCCATCCGAATTCAATGAAACTAGACACAGTCTGGCCATCCGAATTCAATGAAACTAGACACAGTCTGGCCATCCGAATTCAATGAAACTAGACACAGTCTGGCCATCCGAATTCAATGAAACTAGACACAGTCTGGCCATCCGAATTCAATGAAACTAGACACAGTCTGGCCATCCGAATTCAATGAAACTAGACACAGTCTGGCCATCCGAATTCAATGAAACTAGACACAGTCTGGCCATCCGAATTCAATGAAACTAGACACAGTCTGGCCATCCGAATTCAATGAAACTAGACACAGTCTGGCCATCCGAATTCAATGAAACTAGACACAGTCTGGCCATCCGAATTCAATGAAACTAGACACAGTCTGGCCATCCGAATTCAATGAAACTAGACACAGTCTGGCCATCCGAATTCAATGAAACTAGACACAGTCTGGCCATCCGAATTCAATGAAACTAGACACAGTCTGGCCATCCGAATTCAATGAAACTAGACACAGTCTGGCCATCCGAATTCAATGAAACTAGACACAGTCTGGCCATTCGAATTCAATGAAACTAGACACAGTCTGGCCATCCGATTTCAATGAAACTAGACACAGTCTGGCCATCCGATTTCAATGAAACTATACAGTCTGTCTATACTAATTCAATGAAACTGTACACAGTCTGTCTATACTAATTCAATGAAACTAGACACCCAGGTTTCATTCAAGAAGGGATTTGAAAGCATGGCCCTGTGAGACTAATTCTCTCTCTCTCAGGTACCAGATAAACGCACGGACGGAGCTTGCGGTACGCTACAATGACATCTCTCCTCTGGAGAATCATCACTGTGCCGTGGCCTTCCAGATCTTCTCTCAGCCTGACTGCAACATCTTCTCCACCTTCGATGCTGAGGCCTTCAAACAGATTCGTCAGGTAGGGGGTAGGAGTGTGTGTGTCTGCGTGCGTGTTGATCTGTATCTCTGTCTTAGGGAATCATCACACTGATCTCTCTCTGTCTTAGGGAATCATCACACTGATCTCTCTCTCTCTCTGTCTTAGGGAATCATCACACTGATCTCTGTCTCTGTCTTAGGGAATCATCACACTGATCTCTCTCTCTGTCTTAGGGAATCATCACACTGATCTCTCTCTCTGTCTTAGGGAATCATCACACTGATCTCTCTCTGTCTGTCTTAGGGAATCATCACACTGATCTCTCTCTCTGTCTGTCTTAGGGAATCATCACACTGATCTCTCTGTCTGTCTTAGGGAATCATCACACTGATCTCTCTCTGTCTGTCTTAGGGAATCATCACACTGATCTCTCTCTCTGTCTGTCTTAGGGAATCATCACACTGATCTCTCTCTCTGTCTGTCTTAGGGAATCATCACATTGATCTCTCTCTCTGTCTGTCTTAGGGAATCATCACACTGATCTCTCTCTCTGTCTGTCTTTGGGAATCATCACACTGATCTCTCTCTCTGTCTTAGAAAATCATCACACTGATCTCTCTCTCTGTCTTAGGGAATCATCACACTGATCTCTGTCTTAGGGAATCATCACACTGATCTCTCTCTCTGTCTGTCTTAGGGAATCATCACACTGATCTCTCTCTCTGTCTGTCTTAGGGAATCATCACACTGATCTCTCTCTCTGTCTTAGGGAATCATCACACTGATCCTGGCCACAGACATGGCACGACATGGCGAGATACTGGACTCATTCAAGCATAAAGTGGACCGCTTTGACTTCAGTGATGAAGAGCATGTCACTTGTGTAAGGATACACATGACTATGTATTTGCCCCTAGAAGACATATTTTCCACTACCTTACAGTTTGTGCAAATCGGTGTATTTGTTCTACTGCCCTATGCAGTAATACTATATTTACAACTTCCCTAGGTGTGTTTGCTAGTCCTTTCTGCTGCTATTTATGTGGGCCATCTGGTAGACCCCCTCCCTATATTAAACTCTGCTCTGTGTAACCTAGCTGAAGATGGTGCTAATTAAGTGCTGTGACATCTCTAACGAGGTGCGGCCCATGGAGGTGGCTGAGCCCTGGGTTGACTGTCTGCTGGAGGAGTACTTCATGCAGGTATGTAAAGCCCCATATGTGCTGTATATGCGTTTTTATACAGTACATAGCCTACAGTGTAAAGCCCCATATGTGCTGTATATGTGTTTTTATACAGTACATAGCCTACAGTGTAAAGCCCCATATGTGCTGTATATGTGTTTTTATACAGTACATAGCCTACAGTGTAAAGCCCCATATGTGCTGTATATGTGTTTTTATACAGTACATAGCATACAGTGTAAAGCCCCATATACAGTGCCTTCGGAAAGTATTCAGACCCCTTGACTTTTTCCACATTTTGTTACATTACAGCCTTATTCTAAAATGTATCAAATAAAATCCTCATCAATCTACACACAATACCCCCATAAAGACAAATTGAAAACAGTTTTTTTAGAAATGTTTGCAAATGTATAAACAAAACAAAAATAAATACTTTATTTACATAAGTATTCAGACCCTTTGCTTATGAGACTCGAAATTGATCTCAGGTGCATCCTGTTTCCATTGATCATCCTTGAGATGTTTCTACAACTTGGAGTCCACCTGTGGTAAATTCAATTGATTGGACATTATTTGGAAAGGCACACACCTGTCTATATAAGGTCCCACAGTTGACAGTGCATGTCAGAGCACAAACCAAGCCATGAGGTCGAAGGAATTGTCCGTAGAGCTCCGAGACAGGATTGTGTTGAGGCGCAGATCTGGGGAAGGGTACCAAAACATTTCTGCAGTATTGAAGTTTCCCAAGAACACAGTGACCTCCATAATTCTTAAATGGAAGAAGTTTGGAACCACCAAGCCTCTTCCTGGAGCTGTCCACCCGGCCAAACTGAGCAATCGGGGGAGAAGGGCCTTGGTCAGAGAGGTGACCAAGAACCCGGTGGTCACACTGACAGAGCTCCAGAGTTCCTCTGTGGAGATGGGAGACCCTTCCAGAAGGACAACCATCTCTGCAGCACTCCACCAATCAGGCATTTATGGTAGAGTGGCCAAACGGAAGCCACTCCTCAGTAAAAGGCACATGACAGCCCGCTTGGAGTTTACCAAAAGGCACCTAAAGGACTCTCAGACCATGAGAAACAAGATTCTCTAGTCTGATGAAACCAAGATTGAACTCTTTGGCCTGAATACCAAGCGTCACGTCTGGAGGACACCTGGCACCATCCCTACGGTGAAGCATGGTGGTGGCAGGGACTGGGAGACTTGTCAGGATTGAGGGAAAGATGAACGGAGCAAAGTACAGAGAGATATCTGATGAAAACCTGCTGATTTTTAAATATTTTTTAATCATCGTTATCAAGGGATCTAATAATTCCGGACCCCATGTATGTGCCGTTTTGTATTAAAAGTGAAGGATTGCACTGAACTTTCTCTCTCTTCTCCATTATTTCATCAGAGTGACAGGGAGAAGGCAGAGAGTCTGCCTGTAGCCCCCTTCATGGACAGAGAAAAGGTCACCAAACCCACCGCCCAGATCGGATTCATCAAGTTCGTCCTCATCCCCATGTTTGAGACCGTAATGAAGGTGAGCGACGGATGAATGGGACTGTAAAATGAGAATACGACCTGTGACGATGACTATAAAAACCGGCCTCTTGTCTCTCTCTCAGCTGTTCCCTCAGATTGACGAAGTGATGATCCAGCCTCTGAGAGAGTCACGAGACAGATACGAGGAGCTCAAGCAGATTGACGATGCCATGAATGAGGTCCGATATATTTGTGTGTGTTTGATTGTTTTCTTTGAGGACACGTCAGCATGATCTTCTGTGTAGCAGTGACTGGAACAGTGCTGCGAATTTCTCTCTCCTTCAGGTGGAGAAAAAAAAAAGTGAGAACCTGACTATGGGGAAGAAGAAATGAGAGCTCGAAGGTAGGTGTTTTGACTGGCTGCATTGAATGTCTTCTATAAACAAGATGGGTGTGGTGTTTAAATGTTAACGTATGTTCCTCTATTTCAGCTCGTCCTATGGTGGAGACGAGTCAGTATGGCATTCTGAGGAAGAGGGGAAACCGACCAAGCCTGTCTGGATGGACAATCCAAAGCTTATATCAGGAAATGTCCACTTGAACAGCACGGACTACTTCAGTGAACGATATTTTGATTCTATGTCTTTGCCTTTTTTGTTTTTAAATGTTTTTTTTTCTTCAGAATGTACAGATTTTTTTGTTGCCTTTGTTTCCTACAAAAATAAATGTTTATTTTAAATATAACCTTTTATGTGGACTGTTTGCGTTTTAGACTATATTGAACAAAAATAGAAACGCAACATGTAAAGTGTTGTTCCCAATCCCAGAAATTTTCCATATGCACAAAAAGCTTATTTCTCTCCAATTTTGTGGCCAAATTTGTTTACATCCCTGCTAGTAAGCGTTTCTCTTTTACCAAGATAATCCATCCACCTGACAGGTGTGGCATATCAGGAAGCTGATTTAAACAGCATGATCATTACACAGGTGCACCTTGTGCTGGGGACAATAAAAGGCCACTCTAAAATGTGCAGTTTTGTCACCCAACACAATGCCACAGATGTCTCAAGTTGAGGGAGCATGCTATTGCCAGAGATTGTGATGTTCATGTCTCTACCACAAGCAGTACGTTGAACCGGCCTCAACCACAGACCACATGTAACCACGCCAGCCCAGGACCTCCACATCCGGCTTCTTCACCTGCGGGATTGTCTGAGACCAGCCACCCGGACAGCTGATGAATGTTTATATTTGTAATAAAGCACTTTTGTGAAAAAAAATGTATTCTGAGTGGGCCCACCCATGGCTCCACCCCTGCCCAGTCATGTGAAATCCATAGATTAAGGCTTAACGAATTTATTTCAATTGACTGATTTCCTTGTATAAACTGTAATGCAGTAAAATCGTTCAGTATATAAATTCTACCCAGCAGTGTTTACTGAGTATTCTTACCTGTGGAGACGTTATGGTTCATGTGATTAAGCCAGACTGAATGGATGGTGAGCAACAAGTAGTCATCCCTGTTTACTTCTGAAGGTTTGAAGAGCTGTCAGTGAACCTTACAAAAACAATAGGATGTTGTTGAAACACCTCAAGCCTTTTAATGCAAGGGGACATTTTTACCTCAAATTTGATCAAAACTTGTTCTCCTACTTTGGAGACATCTCAGCCAATCACGGGTCCTGCCTTTCTCATTAAATAGCGCAGTGCTTCCTCGGCTAAATTAGGCTCATAATTTAAACTTTTTATTCGTATGCAGACTCTGTATAAATTGGTAATTAAGGCATATGAAAGTTAATGTTCAAGGAAGTATTTATTGAAGTGAAGTAGGAAATGTAATCAAACGCCCCCGATCCTGAATTGGGTCAGATATGCAACTTTCTGACAGTGGAAGGACTTGTTAGTAAGCGTTTCTCTTTTACCAAGATAATCCCCAATGGTCAGGGTACGACACTACACAGTGCTTGGCTCTTGTTCAATTGGAGAGGACTATACATTTAGTGGAGCGCAAGAGACACTTAAGCATCAAACGGTCAGTCATCATTTTTTATTTAAAAATAAAGAAGAAGAAATGGCTAATTCTCTGTAAATCACAAATCATAATAAATTTACACAACTCAAACGGTTAGTCTATCCGTCTCCAAACAACAACAGAAAGAAGCCTTTTTAAACCAAAATATAGAATCGGTCTGTCCTATCCGTTTCAGCTCGAGGCTTTGGTCACTGGCCCAGGCTGGTTGCCTTTCTTGGCTTTTTTACTGGCTCCGTTGGACTGCTGTCCCTTCCCTGGTCCTCTCTTTTTGCCTCCTTGTTCATTCTGCTGTTGGAGCCTCTGCTGTTTCTTCTCTCTGTAGGACGCCATGTTGTCAAAGTTGCCCTTGTACAGGTGTTGGAACCGGCTCTCTAACCCCGCTGAGACTGTTGTGAGGAGAAACAGGAGGGAGGAGCAGGGTCAGAGACAGCGAAAGAAATTCTAGCACAGTTCATTCAGGTGGTGGATTACTATTAGAATATCAAATCAAACCCCTTTGTTCTAAGCCTCGATCCAAGGTTGTTGCAGGTATCTCTGAGCATCCACTAAATAACAGTAAAAAACTACATGTAAAGTCTCCTGGTAGTCTTGACTACTTGGCTCAGGGGAACATGGAGGAGGCAGACATGAAGCCAAGTGCATAAACATCCCAGGTTAGAACTACTCTTTACTGAGTGAGGAGGATGATGGGTAATGTGAGGGCACAGTGTTGTGCCGTATGTGTGATGACTCACCCTGAAGTGCCTCCCAATGCGGCTGAAGGGCCTCCGTCACTCTTTTCATCTCTGGGCTTTCATTGTCGCACTGCAGAGAGAGAGAGAGAACAAAACACCCCAGTGGCAACATAAGGGCTAAAACACAAACCCTGGTGTGTTTGTTTGCTAAATAAAGAACAGTATACTGTTGTGTGAGATGAGCTTGGAGGGTACTACGGTGTTGTCAACGAACAGCAGTACCTGCCAGCTGTCTTGCGTGTGTGTGTACACGAGGAACGGCGTCTCTCGGCTATCCAGCAGGACCCAGAGCCGACCCTGGGGGTCAAAGGTCAAATCCAGAGGACAGTGAGGTAGGGTCAACCTGCTGGAGGGCATCAGTCGCTCCTCTGTCCCTTGCTCCATCCCAAACAACTGCACCGAGGGAACTCTGGAAAACACAGGACAAATATTTTGTCACAGGTTACACACACACACACTCCACTGATCTACATAGCTAGGGTCATATATATATATGTGCACAGTACACTGTCAACTACTGATATATGCACCGACCTCTCACACTGCACCGCCACATGATGTCCACCGGGGGATCCAGCGATCCTGCTGACTGCAGACCTCTGGGAACAAAAGGTACAAATAACGATGATGTCACAAACATAACTGGGGGGGGATTGACGACCCGCTATGGTCTTGCATCAGGTCAAATACCAACAGTTGACCCTAAAAAAATTTAAAAAATACATTAAAAAGAATAATTCACTGGCAGGTGGAATGAAAACATTCTTTCAACTCGTGGGTTGGCTGGCAGTTCAGAACAATTATATTTCGGGTTGTAAACATTTTCAATTAATATATATATATATATATATATATATATTTTTTTTTACAAATCCAGGAATCCTTGTGTTGAATTATGTTGCGAATCCCATTAGGCTATGTTAGCGGTGAGGCAGACATAGCCAGGCTACCAGCCACGCCACGAGAGAGTAGAGCAGGGAACTTTCCATTAGTAAGCCTGTGTGTGGTGCTGAACATTCCTAAATGTTTCAGCATGCAGAGCTTATATTCCCTTCAACCAGGCAACAATATGTTGCCATGTTCATTTCCCTGACCCCATAGCTCACTTAAAAATGACTAATGTAAAAAGAGAAATTTAAAAAAAGGTTATGATGGTGAAATTACACCAGCATGGAAACAGGTGTTGCCTGAGTAAAATCCCTGGTTTCGAAGGATTTTGGCATCATTGTAGACAAGGAGGACAACAACCAGGTAGCTGGATAGACAAAAGTGAAAGTAGGTATTTGTTTAAGATGAGATTTATTAATAGTTCATTATGAGATTAAAATGTAGGTTTTTGTTCATTTAGACCATATACAGGCGATAGAAAGTTTAAACCTGTACGACTGGTATGTAAATCGCCTACTAAATAAATCTAGGCTAAATAAGAGGTAACCTGTTGCAGCCTATAGCCTATTAGATTCTGGGAATTGTTTACTTAAGTCTCAATTAAACTATTTGATTATGTAAACAAAGATATTGTTTGGTTATGTCAGCTATAGGCTTTCATTAGGTTTTTCAAAGCAGTTTGAGTTGCCAATGTGCCCCATGTGACCTATAAACAGTCAGCTCTATGGATTGAAGCTTCGCATGAGTGACGACAAGGAGAGCTACTCAGTATACATATTGATGGATTCTATTCAAATGTAACATGTTTCAAGTTAAACTGTAGTTTTGTTTGTATCCTGTTTAGTGAATGATTACTGTGAGTAATAATGGAGTTTAGGTCATGAAACTGTGTGTATGCTAATTTTAGAAAAGGTTGACCTAAATCAGATAAGAGGAAATTGCCTGGGATCAGAGAGCAGGGTCAGGACCTGAAGATGGACAGGTTGGGATTCTGACATCTAGGTAAACAAGAGAGGAGCATGGACATTCCACAGGGGAAAGGAGGGAAACTCATTGGGGTCATAACATGTATAGCCGGGGAGGTAAAGAGGGAGGTGAAGAGGGAGGGAAGAGGGAGGTGAAGAGGCAGGTGAAGAGGGAGGGTAAGAGGGAGGTGAAGAAGGAGGTGAAGAGGGAGGGGAAGAAGGAGGTGAAGGAGGGGAAGAAGGAGGGGAAAAGGCAGGGGAAGAGGGAGGGGAGAGTATAAGACTTGTTGTGAGCTTTCTAAAAAATGTGCACTCAGCTTCTTGGTAATAACCACTTGAAACTTCTGGTCTCAGTTCCTTTTTTGCAAAGAGTTTGCAATGGCATTTTGATTTGTAACAGTATGAATGACAATGTTTGCTAGTTGTTGCTAAATGCACACCCAGAAGTGGAATGACTCCATGTATCAGTGGCTTGGTTAACTGCTACAGTCCCACGCCGGCGCATTTCAGACTTCAGACCCCTTTCAAACATTGTGTTTGAACTACAGACTTCTTGGGGTTGTACTATTGGATAAGTCCATATATTCTTGATCCATTGACACCAACCATTAGTCTGTGTGAGCTACAACTCAGTAAGACAAGAGCGGAACCTGAAGGGGCCCGGGGGGTTTAAACTTCTATAGAGTCCAAACGGTTTGAGATAAAGTATTAATAGCCATCTACAGTATGCAGGTTGTCCAATCAAAAACTGATATTTTGACCAATGGTTAAAATATTAATTGTGTAGATAACTCCTATAAGAAAAGCAATTGTCCAAACCTCATGTCTCTATCATAATCAATTCAAATGTTATTGGAGTTTCTACCCTTGTAGGATCCCCCGACCAAAAAAATAAATGGAGACCAGAGAAAACAATGAATCTGGAAAATAGCATTGTGCCAGCTAGGCTGGATTGTTGTGTGAGAATTAAGGCTGACTGACAGACTCACCATTGAATCCAGATGACATTAAACAAGATAGATATCGATTTTGAGATGTAATATTTTAATATAGGCTTTTCATATTAATGTGAATGTACTGTTGTTGTACAAATATTTCTCACAAAAACAAGCGTCTCTATGAAATGTCAACAGAGCTCTGTACGGACCGCAAGCTTTGTGTTGATTTGGCTTTTTGCCACCCGCGGAAACAACTCTTCAGACGACCACAACATGTAATGTCCTCAAATGTCGCTGCGAGAAAGCGCACTGCTCTGTAACCAGAGATCAGTGTATTATTAACTAATGTATTAGGTTACAAAATCACTGTTTGAATATAATGTTACTGATACTGTAGGTTAGAGAAAGAACCCCCCCAGTGAACGACTCAGAACATGACAATTAACATTTTCCCAAGACAAATATATTTTATAACATAAGTGAAATTTCATCCACCCCCTAATCTATGAAAAGCAGAGACTCTCCCGAACAGGTGTTAGAAGGTAAGGGGTTTCTTCTGCGTAGAAGATCATAGGAAATCCCAGGACATACTGTCTTTAACACTGTAATAATCTCACATAGTCGCTGTCACAAACTCAAAACAGTTGTCACTGACTAGTTGGGATCTCAGGACTGATAGGGTTAATGTGAGAAGTAAAGTGGTCACCTTTTCCTTTTCTGTGTCTGAGTTCGGCATGTCCCTCAGCTGCTTCAGGTCCCAGCTCTGGAGCCTTCGACCTGACTCATACTCCCACAGCTTCATGGTCCCATCCTGTCAACACACACCAGCACAGTTAGACACACTAGTCTCCATTTAAAAACAATTTGTGCAGTAGTAGAGCTTAATCTGAACCGGTAGAAGTGATACCTCTATCTGAAAGATCATCCAGCGTTAAGTAATATTACTCAATTCAGCAGAATTGTAATATGTCTAGATCTCTCACCCCTGATCCAGAGAGTAGCCACTGTGGGTGTCCTGGTGGGGCCAAAAGAGAACTGACAAATCTATGGAGAAAAAAAAACTTGAAATATCAGGAAATTGGAGTAGTAACCGACTGGTTAAACATTAATTCATGTTTAAATTCTTTGGCCATTCATTGCTAGGTAGGCCAGCTGTACTCACTCCAAGTGTCCCAGGCAGAATGCCTGGATGTTGTGTGGTGACCTCAAGTGGCTGACCCTGATCTTCTCATCGCGGTCAGCTGTGACGACATACTTGTCGTTGGAGGTCAGGGTCTAGAGGAGAAGAGTGGGGGAGATATCCCAAACTGACTGGCAGTTCACCAGGAGTTGTTCACTTGAAGCGAGCCATTGATCGTGATGTTACTATTGTGAAAAATGTACAACCATTGAAGGCGTCGAACCCCATCAAACTCTGCCAAATCTGAGATGTAAGACGGGACTAAGTAAGGTCTATCCCATCTTCTGAAAATGCCCTTTAAAAACATTCAACTATGAAAATGAACCTACCCTTTAATAAGAAAGTATCATGTGAATGAATTAATCCTCTTTACCATTGATAGAAGCATGGATAGATGTCCCAGCTTCAACTCTCCTGTCTTCTGGGGCTCCACCACAGAGAAGGAGTAGACGTCACCTGACTTGTCTGCTGCCCACACCTCATCCTCAGCTTCGGTGAACACAAGAGACGTGCATCTCCGCACAACCCACCTGAAATAATACAACGGTCTCACTCAACATCTCAAAGAGAGCGACAATCGACACATTAAGATTTTTTTTTTGCTGATTTCAGTAAGTTGGATATTTGCTTTTATCTGCTTGTCCTATGGATACCTTGTACTGATGACCTGCCATGAGGGTTCACAGTGGAACAGAACCAGGCGTTTGGTGTCATCTGTCAGCGCGACCAGCTTCGCAGAGGAGGAAACGGCGAACGCCAGGATCTTGTCACTTCCTGTCTCTTCTGATCCATCACTACCAGGATGAAAGGGATCAGTACATTTCTGGTGAAATCATATCCCTTGAAAACAGTTGCTTCTTACCACACGGTGACACAGACACATTTCAAATCAAAGAAGTGACACGTGGTTCAGTCACATATCTAGGTCGAGCAAGTCTGACGATAACTCAGCAATGATGGGTACACTGCAAGGAGAACTGCCCATGGGTTGGCAACACACATTATACATTCCTGAGAGGTCAGTTGGCTGAAAAGACATAGCTAGCTAATGTTGTTTACCTTTTGTTGTCAGCCTCTGGGTCCTTTGGCTTCTGTTCTGCTGCGCTGCAGTCAAACACAAATGGTTCTCTGGTACAAAAAGAGAAATGAGCATTTAATCATTGATGATTTAAATGTGGACTTGTGATTTAATACACATAGCTGGCTAGCCCAAGAATGTACTAAAGTAGCCTGTTTTGTACTGAGTACAAAACATTAGGAACAACTTCCTAATATTGGAGTTGCAGCCTGTGCGCCTGGCACCTACTACCATACCCCGTTCAAAGGTAGTTCAATATTTTGTCTTGGCGCACACACACACACACACACACCATGTCTCAATTGTCTCATGCCTTAACCGGTCTCCTCCCCTTCTTCATCATCACTGATTAAAGTTGATTTAACAAGTGACGTCAAAAGGGGGGTCATAGCGTTCACCTGGTCATTCTGAGATGGAAAATATGTTGTACTCTCAGTGTATACCGTTACCGTCTATGAATGGACTAACTTAGCTAATAACGTTAGCTAGGATGATACGGAGCTAACGTTAGTTATCTTATTTATTTCTCATCGCTACTAGCCTACTAGCTTAGCTTATACGACGCATTATTGTACAAACAATATAATATTAGCCACATCTGTTCGTACAAACCTGTTCTTTTTAGTGTGTATTGCAATGAGCTTTTTTTCATAGGTTGAAACAAGCCATTCTCCACAGGCACCGAGAGATGCCATGGCTACTTCTACAAATACCGTTCACGTGGGACGCACAGAAGTGCGGAAGTATTTGTCGCACCTCTTTTACGTCACCAAAGAACAAAACGTACATTAAAAGATGATCGATACACTGATGAGAGTCGTTGTCCAGAAAGCGGCACGGCGGGCTGTCTACCTCGCGTCTATCCTTCCTTTGGATTGCTGGATACAATTCAGTTTAAGGGCTTTATTGGCATGAGAAACATATGTTAACATTGCCAAAGCAAGTGAAGTAGATAATAAACAAAAGTGAAATAAACAAAAAATGTACAGTAAACATTACACTCACAAAAGTTCCAAAATAAAATACATTTCAAATGTAATATTGTGTGCTAATAGTTAAAAAGGGAAAATAAATCAACATACATATGGGTTGTATTTAAAATGTTTTTTTTTGTTCTTCACTGGTTGGCCTTTTCTTGTGGCACCAATCTTGCTGCTGTGATTTCATACTGTGGCAATTTACCCAGTAGATATGGGAGTTTATCATGTGTATCATGAGTTAGTTACCACAGCCACAAAGTAATAAATCCCACCTATTTCAACAATTTATCTTCTTAAAATGTGATTTTAAACATAACCCTATCATTTATTCACATTTTATTATCCTTAAAAATATATATATAGGTGTGGTTGTGGTAACTAGCCTTGCATGATTTTGCATGATGCACCATTTGTGGTTCAACACCAATTTAGCAATTTAAACACTGGAGTGATAGATGTGCAGAAGATGAATGTGCAAGTAGAGATACTGGGGTGCAAAGGAGCAACAAAAAAAACAATATGGGGATGAGGTAGTTGGATGGGCTATTTACAGATGGGCTATGTACAGGTGCAGTGATCTGTGAGCTGCTCTGACAGCTGGTGCTTAAAGTTAGTGAGGGAGATATACGTCTCCAGCTTCAGTGATTTTTGCAATTCGTTCCAGTCATTGTCAGCAGAGAACTGGAAGGAAAGGCAGCCAAAGGAGGAATTGGCTTTGGGGGTGACCAGTGATATATACCTGCTGGAGTGCATGCCAAGGGTGGGTGCTGCTAGGGTGACCAGTGAGCTGAGACAAGGCGGGCTTTACCTAGCAGAGACTTATAGATGACCTGGAGCCAGTGTGTTTGGCAACGAATATGAAGCGAGGGACAGCCACAGAGAACATACAGGTCGCAGTGGTGGGTAGCATATGGGGCTTTGGTGACAAAACGGATGGCACTTTGATAGACTGCATCCAATTTGCTGAGTAGAGTATTGGAGGCCATCTTGTAAATGACATCGCCGAAGCCAAGGATCGGCAGGACAGTCAGTTCTACGAGGGTATGTTTGGCAGCATGAGCGAAGGATGCCCTGTTGCGAAATAGGAAGCCGATTCTAGATTTAATCTTGGATTGGAGATGCCCAATGTGAGTCTGGAAGGAGAGTCCACAGTCCAACCAGACACCCAGTTATTTGTAGTTGTCCACATATTCTAAGTCAGAACCGTCCAGAGTAGTGATGCTGGATGGGCAGGCAGGTGCTGGCAGCGATCGGTTGAAGAGCATGCATTTAGTTTTACTTGCATTTAAGAGCAGTTGGAGGCCATGGAAGGAGAGTTGTATGGCATTGAAGCTCGTCTGGAGGTTAGTTAATACAGTGTCCAAAGAAGGGCCAGAAGTATACAGAATGGTGTCGTCTGCATAGAGGTGGATCAGAGAATCACCAGCAGCAAGAGCAACATCATTGATGTATACAGAGAAGAGAGTTGGCCCGAGAATTGAACCCTGTTGCAGAGAGAGACTTTGAGCGTGGCTGAGGTGCACCCATGACCAGCTCGGAAACCAGATTGCAAAGACGAAGAAGGTATTCGAAATGGTCGGTGATCTGTTTGTTTACTTGGCTTTCGAAGACCTTAGAAAGACAGGGTAGGATAGATATAGGTCTGTAGCAGTTTGGGTCTAGAATGTCTCCCCCTTTGAAGAGGGGGATGACCGCGGCAGCTTTCCAATCTTTGGGGATCTCAGACAATACGAAAGAGAGGTTGAACAGGCTAGTAATAGGGGTTGCAACAATTTCGGCAGATCATTTTAGAAAGAGAGAGTTATGGCCTTTCTCTTGCGTTTCAAAGATGATGGGAAAAAGAAAAAAAAACGTTTTTTTCTTTGTATAATATTCTACCATATCTAATGTGTTGTATTATCCTACATTAATTTCACATTTCCAGAAACTTCAACGTGTTTCCTTTCAAATGGTTTCAAGAATATGCATATACTTGCTTCAGGTCCTGAGCTACAGGCAATTAGATTTGGGTGTGTCGTTTTAGGCGATTTTTTTTTAATGGGTCAACTCATCAAGAGGTAAGGGAGAAAACGAAAGCCTGAATACACATTTACATAACTGATGTCAAGGTTGATGTGTTATGCAGCTGAACATAAATACAGAAGCAGTATGAAAACAAAACGACTTTATTTTATATATATCGTCCAACAACTGTGCATTACGAATGTTCAGATTTTGTTGAAGGTTCAAGACAAACTGTTCCATACTGTTATCGATGCCATACGTACTTTCACTGCACTGATGAGTCCCAGACTAGAGGAGGAGGCGTGTACTGTCACTGGTGAGAATCTGTTACATAAACCGCTCTGAAGCTGTGACTATCTGACAGGAGCTTCAAGATTTGCCCATAGAGATATCTACCAATAAGTCTAGAACTATTTTAATTCTAACTTCATAGATATAGAAATAGATAGATATAGAAATATAGAAAATATTCACCATCGGTCGAACATTTGTGGATTCTTCCTGACTATTGGAGCCATTGAGCTTGATTGACAAAAGGTGGTAAAACGTTCACTGAACTAAATGGCAATGTCATCTTGACCCTGGGAGTTAAAGCTAAAAACACAGTCGCTGCGCATCAACTGTTACTATCATGTTCTATATTGCAGACGTGTAATGATTGTTGTTCTGCACTGCTTCAACGCACACGTTTGATATTTGTTACTAGTTGTGTCGCAAAATTAACTATCCAATACTTTCCTAACATTGATCACATGTGTTCTGTTCTAAAGTGATAGAATATATATATGTATGACTTTTCAGACGCACTCAGGCAGACTGTGGGACAAAGATCATTAAGCAGTGTTTTCGCAGGAAGGATTTTATGAGCGCAAAGATGGCGGCTTCATTGCTGAGGATAGTGCGACTTGGCTCTACCAAGGTAATGAAATGTCATGCACATAGCTAATCGCATTATTATTTGAAGTTCTAACATGCTGTAGTTTTCGAATGAACTAATTGCAACGTCATTTTTCATTTGTGCAGAGACAAAACATTAATCGTGAGCTTGTTAGTATTTCAGCGACATGGCTACAGTGCGTTAGCTAATGGATAACATTGATTGATAACATGGTCAACGTTATCTGCTGTAGCTACTTTCATATCAAATGCATAATTTGAGCCGTTCGAATATAATATTTATGATCATTATTTTGAATTAGCAAAGTGTTCATAGCAAAGATTTTTACAGTGGTGTGAAAATACTTCAAAGTATTACTTAAGTAGTTTTGGGGGGGGTATCTGTACTTTACTATTTATATTTTTGACAACTTTTACTTCACTACGTTCCTATTGTACTTTTTACTCCATAAATTTAACCCTGACAACCCAAAGTACTCATTACATTTTGAATGCTTAGCAGAACAGGAAAAGTGTGAAATACACCGCTTATCTAGAGAACACGTGGTAATCCCAACTTGCCTATGTTCTGGTGGACTCACTAAACACATGCATCTTTTGTAAATGTGCCCCTGGCCATCCGTACATTTTTTTTTTAAAACGAGACATTACTGAGACACGTTCACTTTTACTTCAGTAACTATCTATACTTTTACTCAAGTATGACAATTGGGTACTTTTTCCACCACTGCTATTTTATTTGATGACTTCCACCTACCTAGCTCTCCAACTGTAGGTGACATAGTCGTCCATCTCTCTACAGTTTTCAGCCATTAGCTTCACCCACGACTGGCTCCTGTCAACTACTATCTCAATGCTGTGTTTTAATGTTTAGAAACGTCAATAATCATCGCTTGTGATACGGCTTTTGAAAATATGGCTTTTTAATTTATCAGCGAGAATGAATCCTTCAAATAAAAGTGACTTACTGTATCAGTTTTATACAGATTCATACGTCCTTGGGCATAGCTGCGGGAAGAAGCACCGCCTGAAAAATCGGAATATCATTTTCATGTTATGAAACGACATTTATTTATTTTTTCTCACAAAAGTAGTGCACTGGGGCTTTACTAGTCATGTAGTAGTGGACTGATAAGCTGTCTGTAGCACGGACAGCTGCTATTGCATTGGTGTCTATGGGAGACCCAGCCCGTTAAGTAGACAGTTTACCATTGAAATATTTTTGTCAATTCTGATCTTCAATTATCCACCATCTTTGCTCCCGAGTGGCGCACCGGTCTACGTCGGTGCAAGAGACATCACTGCAGTCCCTGGTTAGAATCCAGGCTGTATCACATCCGGCCGTGATTGGGAGTCCCATAGGGCGGCGCACAATTGGCCCAGCATCGTCCGGGTTTGGCCAGTGTAGGATATCATTGTAAATAAGAATTTGTTCTTAACTGACTTGCCTAGTTAAATAAAGGTAAAATATATATATATATTTATACATTTGCTGTAGCCAAAGATGATCTATTATGTAGCTCAGTTGTGACTTGTGCACTTTGCAGGTGTTACTGATTAATCAACAATGCCATGCTGGTGGGTGGTACCATTTAAAATGAAACCCAGCCCTGAAATGAAACGTAGGCTCAAGAATTTACACGTAATTTCTTAGGAAATTGGCAAGAATTTGCACAAAGTGGCCAGTTAGGTTTTGTCACTTCAAGCCCAAATATAATACGCTGAGTGCACAAAACATTAGGAACACTTGCACTTGCTGCATAACACATCAAAAAGCTCTTGCTTTAAAATTATTTTTTTTTACATTTATTTAACAAGGCAAGTTATTATTTCCAATGACAGCCTGGGAACAGTGGGTTAACTGCCTGTTCAGGGGCAGAACGACAGATTTGTACCTTGTCAGCTCGGGGGTTTGAACTCGCAGCCCTAGTTGCAGTTATATTGTCACTAATTGGTGTGTACTTTGATCAGTGCGTGCAGGCGGAGAGGTGGAGCGCTCCTGCAGCTGCTGCCCTATGCACAAAAGCTGGTGGTCCCAAGAAGCCCAAGAAGAGCAGCTCAGGAAGTAAGTTTGGATCTGCATTTAATTTGACCAAAAATACCTCATACAATTATTTGTAGTTTATGATACTTTAGCAGATGTCAATTCTTGAACATAGTGAGGGTGCTCAAATTGTGCTACAAGTATCATTAAATCAATAAAATTACTCATCATATCCAAATTATACTGACCATTTTCTTGTATATTTCTCAAAAGGGACTTAAAGTAGTTGGCGCACAATGACAAACTGAGAAAGATTTCGCTGTGGACTATCCACACATTTGATTTAGCTGTAATGCTAGGGTCCAGTTTTTTTATTCATCAATTGATCAAGGAGGAAGAGAGACCCATTGATGACCAGACTAATAAAACTCCCCAATGTGGCTCATCTCATTAAAGACCTTCACTAGAGATATGAACACCTATTTTTTCCCGGAAGATTTCTATTAGTACTGAGACTTTTTTGTGAAACATTTCCCATAACCAATCGAGATCACTGCACTGCCGATCAAGATCACTGCACTGCCAATCAAGATCACTGCACTGCCAATCAAGATCACTGCACTGCCAATCAAGATCACTGCACTGCCAATCAAGATCACTGCACTGCCAATCAAGATCACTGCACTGCCAGAAAAGCTAGTCCTCGAGAATACATTTTAAAAGCCTTTCAGATGCTGAAGATATTGTATACAGTAGTCTTGCGTGCAAAAGTAATGGACAGAAGTTAAGAAGATGTTTTGGAGAAGAACTGAAGAAGATCTTTTAATATTTTTTAAAAAGCTAACAAAAGTCAGATTACAGGTAAGACATGCTGAAGGGAAGTTCAAGCCTCCTGGAGGCCTGTCTTTGTACCCAAAAGGCTGAGGAATCTACAATTCTGAATCTTCTAGCAGGATTTTGTTTTTGCGGGCTGCTTGGACCACAGTTTGAGTAAATGTCTCACTTAGTTCCACCATTTTGTTTTCTATACAAAGTGATGATGAAAAATGCAAATTAAGTTTGTTTTCCTTCCCCAGGTACCAAAATATGATGTAAATAATTTTTGCCCCCACAGCTTTCACTAATATAATCAGATATTTTTCAAACAATAGTATCCTCTTATAAGTGGAATTTTTCTTGTACTCTATAACATGAATTGTCAATGAAAGATCGTTTTGGGATGTTGGTTTTGGCAGATGCGCACTTAATTATGAAACTATACTGTGATTAAAATATCATGTTTTTATTATGTTCCTCAATTAATAGTACATATACACTTTTTGTGCCCCTTCTTGAAATGTGGCACTTTGTGCCCTTTTTAGTCCAGGCACCATATGTGTCTTGCAAAGGGATATTCTTGAATACTGTCTGGGTGTAGCCATGTTGCGCTGGGTAAGTTTTGTCCACATTTAATGCAAAGTGGGGGCATGTTGGTTTAAATTCCTTTTAGGCTAATTAGAGTATGAATAGAAATGAATAAATCTTGTTTGTTCCCCCCTCCTCCGTCCTAGAAAAGTCCCAGGGCAAAACATATTTTGATTTAGAGAAGCTTGTACCACACAGAAAATATGTGGAGTTTCCAAAGAAAGTAATGACACCAGCTGCTGCAGTAGAACTTGTCACCGCCCCAAAGTCTGTTGAAGCCGCTGCCGCAGAGCCAATTGTTGCCGCGGCTGACGCTGTTCCAGCCCCCGCTGCAGTTGAAGCCACCCCCATCGTCGACACAGTCGCCCCCGCAACTGAAGCCATTGTTGAATCCGCTGCTCTTGTAGCCAAAGCCACCCCCGTTGTTGAAGCCGCTGCATCAGTAGCTGAAGCGGCTCCCATCTTTGAAGCTTCGTCAGCGGCCGACACTCCTGTTGAAGCCGTCCCAGAAGCTGCTGCCCCTGCAGAAGCTGCCCCTGCAGAAGCTGCCCCAGTTGAAGCTGCCCCAGTTGAAGCTGCCCCAGTTGAAGCTGCCCCAGCTGCCCCAGTTGAAGCCATAGCAGAAGTTTTGGTTGAATCTGCCACAATTGAAGGTGCGGCTGAAGCCCTCGTGGAAGTTGTAGCAGAGGTTGTGACTGTAGCTGCCCCCATTGAAGCTGTGGCTGAAGCCCTCATTGAAGCTGTAGCAGAGGTTGTAGCTGAAGCAGCCCAAGTTGAATCTGCAGCAGAGGAGCTGATTGCAGAGCCCCCGGGTGAGGCAGAACGGATTGAGGCGCTGAGGGTATACCCCCCCCCTTCTCTCCTCTCTGTGGATCCTACTGTTTACCAACAGTCATATTTTCATGTGATGCTACAACTCTAAGGATATCTTTAAAGATACCCAATATTACAGAAGCGCTTTTCGTTCTTGCTTTGGTTTGTCTTTTCCAGTGGGCTAATTTACCACACTATTTGCTCTTTATCCCTCAAACTACCACATTTCTACATTGTTGCAGCCGTGTAGACCCAAGCCACACATCTTTTCCCCCAAACCCGTTCCTTCTGGGATTCTATGCATTAATTTGTAACCATGCAGCTTTGCCCATCCGACACCCGATGAATGTCTCCTCTGCGTTCTTCAGCACGGCTTCATCATTTACTCTCTGGTTCAGCTGTGACGGTCTGCTCTGATCGGCACTGATCTGCGCCGATCTGCTTGATTTAATATCTTTATTTTGCCATGTTTTTCCAGCATTCACTCGTTCTTACCTGCACTCTTTCTGCTGCTAGTTTGTTTCTCGACATCTCTGTTTTTCCTTCCGTCACTCGATCATCTTATTTCATAACCTTCTCTGTTCCCTTCACTGAATATTGTTAAAAGAAACATGATCCTCAACGCCCTGAATTTTAAACTTTTTTTTGTTTTTATAATTTCAACTATTGTTTTGTTACATTATATTTTGGTACGGTTAATGCTAAAGTTACTGTATACTGTCAAAGGTAATGTTAAGGTCATATTAACCAGCGTTTTGACTCGTCTGTCTCTGGGCAGCTACTGAGTGATAATGTGCAATGGGGTTTGGTATTATGATTCTATGTTTCCTACTCTTCCCTCCTCTCTCAGCTTCTCTCTCACACTTTGTTTTCCCTGAGTCGCATGATATCAGTAATCTGTAATCGATCCCCTCACTTTTGTATTTGTTTGGCGCTGTGTAGCATGACTTTGGAAATGTCAACTTTCCTTCCCCTTGTTAGTCAATGCGCAAGAGTTTGCACCTTGGTTGCTGGGTGTGGAATCAAACACGAGTGGGGAAAGAAGTTGCTACATTTTACTGTTAAATGTACATGAGTTGGTTATACGCAGGGAGTTTGAATTGGACATCTCAAATACAGAACCCTGTGTCTGCCAAGTAATGCTATGAACTACAAAGATGTGACGCATAGCATTCCCCCATCACAGCAACTTATAACCTGTTACCTGACCTTTCTAACTTAATCTTTCCTCTCTTACCCCTGTTGATGCCAGTCAGTCTACCATTTCTAAGTGCTGTTTTTGTGCATGAGGGTATTGGAAGTGATGAGTTTTGTCGTGTGGTTCAAGCCAAAAGGGGCGTAGCCCGGCTTGCCTTCTCCGTTCCACTCCTGTCATTTGCCAAAGAGGCTAGCATTTCACTATCTTCAAATATGAATACTGTCATTAAAGAGCTCGAGGAGATGATAGGATTTGATCTTGATTCGATAACCCTCACAGCTATCATCCAATTACAATGTTTATGCAAATTAGACTGATAGGAAAACAATTTAATTTCATGACATCAGGTGCCAGTTTTGTTTCTTTCCTCTCATTAATGGAACGCAACAGAAGCAAACGTAGCTCGATTGAATCTTGTAGGCTAATCATTTCTGTATCATTATTTATTTCATTACAAAGGCCTATCTACACACTTAAAATGTGTAATTCTATGTTGCGGCAAATTTGCGCGCACTCCATGCTACATAACTTTATTATGGGAAATATCAATTTGGTTTCAGACTACCAATCAGGAACTGTGCTGAAAATCTGGCTGCATTTTGGAACATTCTGTTGGTGAAAGGCCAGTCTCTTTGGCAAATGACAGGAGTGGAATGTCAGCTGAACAGACTGGTACCCAGACTAAAAGGGGGAATTGTTTTAAATGAATATAAAATAATTGTGTTTTTCCTTCATTGGACTCAGTTCAACTGGACCCAATCCAGAAGCTCTTCTTGGATTCGATCCGCGAGTACTCCTCAAAGAGCGTGTAAGTTACACAATTGTTTTTGGCTAGCTTTTTTTTGTCTTGCTCACAATCATCCCCCTTTGTCATCAAGCGGACATTTCAACCATATTTTCTTCTCTCAGGGCCAGTGGCGGTTTGGTAGATGCAGGCCCTGCATATGAGAAGAACTTGGCAGAGGAGCTGACTAAACTCCAGCGGCTTTATGGTGGTGGAGACATCACAGCTTTCCCAGAGTTCAAGTTCACAGGTTAGTAGTTTTGTAAAGGTGCTTTATTAGGTTCTTCTAGGACCAAGAATATAATGCATTAATATTCTCGTTGCACACCATTTTTCTCTGTCTCTGTCCAGAGCCCAAGCTGGAGGAAGTGGCCCCCAAGTAAACCTCACCAGTTCACTTTTCTACAGCTTTTTCCTGTCCATTTGTTCTATGAATATTGGAAGTCTAAAGATAACTGTATCAAGTTGATGCTAAAATCCTTTTAATTTTCTATGTGGTGGTGGGGGGGGGGGATAGAGGAGTTTCTATTTCTGTATAAATATAAATTCTCTGACTTGGTCTGTATTAGATGCACATGTTAGAGGTCAAGCGTAGGCTGAGCCTTGAGCTGTGAAATATATATGCATTTGCATAGGATGATCCATGAATTTTGGATGTGGGGGGGGGCTCTAATCCATATTCTACTTTTGTTGCAGTCTTTCATTCCAAGTTGATCAATGTCATCATTGTAAATCGCATGCAATGCTAAAGTAAAAAGACTACCCATGTTTGTATTGTATAACTGCACATTAGTTACTGAATGCAGATTTGCCTTGAAACCGCAGTTACAGAAAAATTGTGTTCACATACAGTTGAAGTCAGAAGTTTACATATACACCTTAGCCAAATACATACTCAGTTTTTCACAATTTCTGTCATTTAATCCTAGTACAAAATTCCATGTCTTTGGTCAGTTAGGACCACCACTTTTATTTTAAGAATGTGAAATCTCAGAATAATAGGAGAGAGTGAGTTATTTCAGCTTTTGTTTCTTTCATCACATTCCCAGTGGGTCAGAAGTTCACACACTCAATTAGTAATTGGTAGCATTGCCTTAAAACGTGTCGGGTAGCCTTCCCACAATAAGTTGGTTGAATTTTGACCCATTCCTCCTGACAAAGCTGGTGTAACAGTCCGGTTTGTAGGCCTCCTTGCTCGTGCACGCCTTTTCAGTTCTGCCCACAAAATTTGTGAGGAGGAGGGTTTATCCTCCAGGTCTTTAACTGTTTTCCAGAACTTCTTGGGGTTAGACCCACAGAGAGAGACCTGCTCCTTAAAGTAACTAACTTTGGCCTTCCGGATAGTCTGAGTGCACTTATTTCTCATTTGCCTGAATGAGAGCCAGTCAGCCTGAGTATGTGGGTGCTGAGCCTTTCGCCAAATGGAATTCCTGAGGTGGAGTAACTCTGCCAGATCACGGTCGAACCAGGGGCTGAACCGGTTTTTCATTTTCTATATGAGGGAGTGTTTCTTCACAATACCACTGAATTTTTTTTTTTTTAAAGGTCCAAGCATCTTTGACAGAGGGGATCAAGCTGATTCTATACCAATTTACAGAGGCCAGGTCATGAAGGAAGTCTTGCTAATTAAAGTTTTGTAGCAAGGGTTTAAGACAAATCAGGACAAGGTCGTTTCACTGAGCAGCCATTACGAACACATAGATACAGGTACAGTATATACATATGAGATGAGTAATGTAAGATATGTTAACATTATCAAAGTGGCATTGTTTAAAGTGACTAGTGATCCATTTATTAAAGTGGCCAGTGATATGAGTCTATGTAGGCAGCAGCCTCTGAGTTAGTGATGGCTGTTTAGCAGTCTGATGGCCTTGATATAGAAGCTGTTTTTCAGTCTCTCGGTCCCAGCAATACTTGTTTTCCACCATAATTTGCAAATAAATTCATAAAAAATCCTACAATGTGATTTTCTGGATTTTTTTCCCCATTTTGTCTGTCATAGTTGAAGTGTACCTATGATTAAAATTACAGGCCTCATCTTCTTAAGTGGGAGAACTTGCACAATTGGTGGCTGACTAAATACTTTTTTGCCCCACTGTATGTGTTTAATAAAATATTGATTCAAATGACTAGCTGGTAAGGGTCTTGCTGCTGGTGATTCTCTGATCCACCTCTACGCAGACGACACCATTATGTAAACTTCTGGCCCTTCTTTGGACACTTAACTAACCTCCAGATGAGCTTCAATGCCATACAACTCTCCTTCCGTGGCCTCCAACTGCTCTTAAATCTAAGTAAAACTAAATGCATGCTCTTCAACCGATTTGCTGCCCACACCTGCCTGCCCGTCCAGCATCACTTACTCTGGATGGTTCTGACTTAGAATATGTGGACAATTACAAATACCTAGGTGTCTGGTTAGACTGTGAACTTTCCTTCCAGACTCACATTAAGCATCTCCAATCCAAGATTAAATCTAGAATCGGCTTCCTATTCCTTAACAAAGCATCCTTCACTCATGCTGCCAAACACCCACGTAAAACTGACTATCCTACTGATCCTTGACTTCGGCGATGTCATTTACAAAATAGCCTGCAACACTCTACTCAGCAAATTGGATGCAGTCTTATCACAGTGCCATCCGTTTTGTCACCAAAGCCCCATATACTACCCACCACTGCGACCTGTATGCTCTCGTTGGCTGGCCCTCGCTTCATATTCGTCGCCAAACCCACTGGCTCCCGATCATCTATAAGTCTCTGCAAGGTAAAGCCCCACCTTATCTCAGCTCACTGGTCACCATAGCAGCACCCACCCATAGCATGCACTCCAGCAGGTATATTTCACTGGTCACCCCCAAAGCCAATTCCTCCTTTGGCTGCCTGCCTTTCCTTCCAGTTCTCTGCTGCCAATGACTGGAACGAATT